>NW_006262688.1:1391208-1466709 GCF_000493195.1 Citrus x clementina | reverse complement strand
TTTCTAATCTCTGCTTTCATTTTGTTGAATTCTAGACCCCAAATACAATTGTTAATCATCGTTATGAGATCAAAATCTAATTCAGAGATTATGTTTTGTAAATTCATATAGATCTGTTCTAGCTGAGCATTGAGAGAATCCACTTTTGTTTTAGTTTTTATCACCTAAGTTGCAACTTTATCAATTTTTCTCCCAAGATTATGAAGTGCTTGGTTTTGAGTATTGGCATTTTGAGTTTGCCAATTTAAGACTGCTTCATATTGCTTTGGGGCTTCTGGTTGGCCAGAAGAAATTATGGGTGACTGTATAAAAGGTTGGGAAATAACTTTTGTTTGTGGATCTGTTTATTTTTCAAGTGGGGGAAAGGATTCTGTGTAAGACTAACTGGAGGAAGAGAACACCAGGTATGACCTGAGCTTTAGTGGAGAAGGGATTGGCTTTTGTGGAAAAGTCTTTTTGTCTTCTTTTTCTATCCACTTGAGAGCCTTTCTATAAATCGGCAAAGGTTGACTGGAGCTTGGATCATCCGGTGGTTTCGGAGAGTATGATCTGCAAGGAGTGTTTGGATAAGAAGGCTTTTTTTTTCTTCATCTTCTCCTCATAATTTCAAAGTCTTCATCATCATCATATGGATCATCCAGACAAGGGCAATCAGGGTTGCACATATGAGCTTCTGGAACATCCCATAAGAAATGACCATCGACTTTATCAGGATTTACCGGATATCCTTCTGAAGAAAAACCATAGAGGGGGAGATTCTCTTATTGTCATGTAGTTACTGCTTTGATCATTGCAGTATAAGAAAGCCTTGGAGCATCGGGATCTGAAAATTGTCCTGACAGGGAATTACTCTTGGTTTTCAAGTTTTACCAAGATAAAAAATGGTGGAAATATATCATTTGGAGATAACTCAAAAGGAAAAATCATTGGTATCGGAAATGTCGGTGATGTATCTTCTACTCTTATTGAAAATGTGTGCTTGGTTGAAAACTTGAAACATAATTTGTTTAGCATTAGTCAATTGTGTGATAAGGATTATAAAGTTATTTTTTATAAGAATAGATGTATTATTGAAAATGCATGTGATGGCAAGATATTGTTTGTAGGAAATTAATGTGTTAATTTTTATACCATTGATATAGATTGTGCATCTGCACATGATAAATGTTTTTCCGTATTACATGATGATGGTTGGTTATGGCATAGAAGACTAGGACGTGCAAGCATTGATTTGATTTCAAAAATTTCCAAAAATGATTTAGTTAAAGGTCTTCCAAAAATCGGATTTTAAAAAGATAAAATTTGTGAAGCATGCCAATTTGGTAAACAAATAAATACCTCCTTTAAAAGCAAAAACCATATTTCTACTTCTAAACCTCTTCAACTACTTCACATAAATTTATTTGGACCCTCAAAGTATGCTAGCTTAATTGGAAAGTACTATGCTTTTGTAATAGTTGATGATTTTTCTAAATACACATGGGTATTATTTTTAGGTAATAAAGTTGATGCTTTTGAATTTTTTAAAGTATTTAGTAAGAAAGTTCAAAATGAAAAAGGATATGGTATTTCATGCATTAGGAGCGATCATGGAGGAGAGTTTGAAAACCATGCAGTTGAAACCTTTTGCAATAATTTAGGCATTGTGTATCAATTTTCATCACCTAGAACTCCACAACAAAAATAGAGTTGCTGAGAGAAAGAATAGGTCTATTCAAGAAATGGCTAGGACCATGTTAAATGAAAATACATTACCAAAATATTTTTGGGCCGAAGCTGTCAACACCGCTTATTATGTTTTAAATCAGGTGTTGATTAGACCACATCTCAATAAAACTCCTTATGAGCTTTGGAAAGATAGAAAACCCAACATTGGTTATTTCAAAGTTTTTGGATGCAAATGTTTTATTTTGAGCATAAAAGATAATCTTGGTAAATTTGATCCAAAATTTGATGTTGGTATCTCTCTCGGGTATTCAAACTCAAGCAAAGCTTATAGAGTTTATAACAAAAGAACTTTAGTTGTGGAAGAATATATGCATGTTACATTTGATGAATCTAACCCCTACTCTGCGGAGAAAGGAGTTGTTAATGATGATGCAGATGGAGAGTTACAAGAAGAATCATCAAAAGATAAACAAGAGATTGCACTACAAGAAAATCAAGAGGATAGACAAGAAGAGCAAATAAATATGGAGGGACAAGAAGGTATTTTTCAAACACTCCCTAAGGAGTGGAGGTATGTTTCTTCTCATCCTAAGGATCTAATTTTAGGAGATCCTTCAAAAGGTGTATTTAGAAATACTTGTGAGCATGCTGCATTTATTTCTCAAATTGAACTGAAATCCTTTGCAAATGCGGAAAATGATGAATCTTGGATTATGGCAATGCAAGAGGAGTTGAATCAATTTGAGAGAAACAATGTGTGGGAATTAGTTCCTAAACTGGAATATCAATCCGTTGTAAGTACTAAGTGGGTATTTAGAAATAAGATGGATGAATCCGATGTGGTTGTAAGGAATAAAGCTAGATTAGTGGCTCAATGTTACAACCAAGAAGAGGGAATTGATTTTGATGAAACATTTGCACCCATAGCTAGACTAGAATCCATTAGGATGCTATTAGTATTTGCATGTTATAAAGATTTTATTTTATTTAAAATGGATGTCAAAAGTGCTTTCTTAAATGGGTATATTATGGAAGAAGTGTATGTGAAACAACCCTCTGGTTTTGAAAACAAAAAATTTCCAAATCATGTTTATAAATTGTTAAAAGCTAATGGATTAAAGCAAGCACCTAGAACATGGTATGATAGAGTTAGAAATTTTTAATTGGATAATGGTTTTTCAATGGGAAAAGCGAATACTACACTCTTTGTAAAACATAAGAATCAAGCTATACTTGTTGTACAAATTTATGTTGATGATATTATTTTTTGTTCTACTAATGAGTCTTTGTGCAAGGAGTTTTCATCTTGTATGAGTAAGGAATTTGAAATGAGTATGATGGGAGAGTTGAAGTACTTCCTTAGGCTGCAAATAAAACCAAATAAGGAAGGAATTTTCATAAATCAAGCCAAATATGTGAAAGATTTACTCAAGGAATTTGGCATTGATGACTTAAAAACCAAAAGTACTCTAACGAGCACAACGACCAAGCTTGACAAAAATGAAAAAGGCAAAGAAGTAGATATCAAAATATATCGAGGTATGATCAGATCCTTACTTTATTTAACTGTAAGTAGACCTGATATCATGTTTACTATATGTTTGTGTGCAAGATTTCAATCATGTCCCAAGGAATCTCATTTGCTTGCTGTAAAAAGAATTTTCCGTTATTTGAGTGGACCCATAGATCTTGGCCTTTGGTATACTATAGGAACTCATATAGATTTAACATGTTATTCAGATACGGATTTTGCCGGCTACAAAGTCAATAGGAAAAGCACTAGTGGAACTTGCCATTTACTAGGTCATTCACTTGTTTTATGGTTTAGTAAGAAACAAAATTCTGTTGCACTGCAACTACCGAGGCTGAATATGTCACTGCAGGAAGTTGTTGTGCACAACCTCTTTGGGTGAAACAAACACTTAGGGATTATAGCATTAATCTTGAACAAATTCCTATTAAATGCGATAATACTAGTGCTATAAGCTATAAATCTTTCAAAGAATCCCACTCAACACTATAGAACCAAGCATATAGAAATAAGACATCATTTCTTGAGAGATCATGTTCAAAAGGGAGATATTGCATTAGAGTTTATTTCTACGGAAAAATAACTTGCCGATATTTTTACAAAACCTCTTGGCAAAGAACAATTTTTGAAAATTCGGCATGAACTAGGGATGATGAAATTTTCACATTAACGTCTCTATTCATGTTATTGAATCTATTAATTGTTGATTTGATAATTTTGTAATATGTATGAAATGCTTATGTATGATATATGAGTGATGTGTTTGCATTTAAATTTTTGAACGCTTATATATATTGATTGTTTGAATACATGTGAATTCATGAATCATGAATTAAAAATGGCTCTTAAAACATTTTTGGATCAATTAAATGATCTTAGAATGTATTATTTGTTGGCCAAATATTAAATCAAATGTACGAAATTATAGATGAAATAAATAGAAAACCATTTCTCAATAAACGGTGTACTGTTTAATTCCAGAAACTAGGATACGATTGCTATCAATTACTCTTTTACCATTTGATGCAAACGGTAAACCATTTAAAAACAAAGAGCTCACTGGATTTTAAGCCTTAACCGTTAAGGACTAACCTTTGACTGTTCCCCATTAAATGCTCTCTGGAATTTACTCCCTCACCATTTACAGAAAACGGTTCGTCATTTTCATTCGATATAAAAATGTTCCAAGGGTTTCTTCTTCCTCCTTACTTACCCGTTTACTGTTTTCGCCATTGACGCGCAGCCGAAGCTCTCTTTCTCTTCAATCCTTCATTTTTCTTTATTCCCTTATCAAATCAAGCCCATAGAATCTTTTATAATCATCATTACAACATTTTTATCGATTTAAAACTTCCAATCGAGCCTCATATTCACCAATCCCCAATTCAAAACCCTAAGGGCAGCCGAACGGATTTCACCATTTTTTACCGGAGTTTTGCCCTTTCACAACCAAATTGAGCCTCAATATCACTTCCTTTAATCTCCCTTCACCCAATAATAAATTCCATTTCGTTCAGTTTCATCTTTCTCAACTTTCCTCATTTTCTTGAATATCATCATGGCTAGCTCATCTCGGCAAACTCGGAGGAGGAAAGGGGCTCCTTCTAGGAACCCTATACCACCATGGGAGACTTCCAAATTCAAAAGAATTCATTTCCCAACAGCTCTGTTGGCCAAGCGCTTCAAGGACCGCTTTATGGGCCAAAAGGTACTCAACTCTTACTATGTTGATATAGAAGATTTTAAAGAGTTAATTGTATGCGGTAAAAGTGTTAGAAATATGCTTCAACCTTGGGAGTCTGCTATTGATTTTGATGATCAAGTTTATCCTAATTTAGTCCGAGTTTTCTATTTAAACATGAAAATTTCCGCAACTCGGTTAGATAGGAGAGTTACTCAAGTTGGAGGCGTTCCAATTGAGTTTGATGTTGAGACGTTAAACAACATTTTGGAAATCATAAATGATGGCCATACAATTTATAAATCTAGGAAAGCTCTTTCTTTTTCCAGTTTTGCTCATCATCTTAGTGTTTGAAACATTTGTCAACATCGAGACCTTACTAGTGACATTTGTGCTCTTCCTTTTCGATCCTAATTATTGCCTCTCCAAGTTCGTATCCTTTATATTATTTTACAGCACATTGTTACGCCTAGGAAGGCTTATTCAGATGAGGTAACTAGGTTGGATGTTGGGTTATTAGATAGTCTCATTACGGGGCGACCTATTAACCTTGGATATGTTATTGCGCGGGCACATGCTGAGTACTCCCACGGTTAACCACTGCTTGCTTCCATATGGCAGTATTATTTCTAAGATACTACGACACTTTGACGTGCCTCTTCTGGATGCTGTGTACACGTAGACTAAGCGGATTGGTTGGGAAGCCATGACTAGTATTGGATTTTCTAGAAAGAATGGCCAATGGATCTAGACTAAAAACTCCAAAAACTGGGATACCTCGATTGCTCCAGAGGATGATCGGATGCTAAATAATATTTATCCCCCCGATCAGCTTCCCAATTTTAGACTAGGAGCTCATCCTCCACCTCCTCGTCGATGGTCTGTTCCCTAGGCTCCAACTGATTTCGATACAGAGGAGCGTGAGATGGACACTGATATTCCCTCCACTTTCGAGCCGCCTCTAGCTCCCGAGCAGCCTATTGCTCCCAAGTCATCTTTTATTCCTAAGCAGCCTCCTCCTTCTACCGAGCCCCCAGCATCGGACACTTTACAGCAGTTAGTTGATGACATTTGCATACTTTCTAAGCGGCAATAACTGATTCTCGATAGAGTGGACACTCTTTCTCGAGACCAGCAGCAACTACGCTCTCAGTTTCAGACTTTTCAACAGTAGAGCATCGATCAGCAGCTTGAGCTTATTGTTGGACAGCGGATATTCCTTCGTTATTTTGGCTTTGACCTTGGCAGTTCATCTTCACCGCCTCCATCTTAGTTCCATTCTTTGTCTTTTCGTACATACATTGCATATTGTGTCTATATATATGTGTGTGTGTGTGTGTTTTATGCTTATATTTTGTGTTTTGATTTCATTATGTTTTATTGATGATTTTGATGATGGATTCTTATACATGATTTTGATGATGGTTGAGTATTATGTGAATGGATTAATGACTTGTTGGAGTTGTTGGTTTAACAAACTTTTTTGTTCACATTTGGAAGTGTTTTTAGCTTAATCTATATCTAAGGATTTGTTCAAATTTAAGGAGAGACTCTGTTGAAATTTTTTATCACCTACATTGGGTATACTCTTCATCTTGCTAATCATGCTCACAATATTATTCTTTTCTATTTTTTTTTTTATGATGAAGGGGGAGATGAATGTATAAGAATGGGTATAAAAATTGTTTTTTTTTTAAATTGGCCATATATTTAGGGGGAGCAAAATATTAAAAGAAGTTTGTCATTATCAAAAAGGGGGAGAATGCTAACATGTATATGTTATAACAAACTTTAAATGTTTTTTATTAAAATGTTGGAGCTATTCATTAATAAACAAAAGCCATCTAATCATTCTAATCATGTTAATGAAAGATGGATAATTGTTAAATTTCAAATTGGAAAATAATTCCCTGCAATATTTGGCTAAATCTGTGATCCTGGAAGTAAATAGTGATTCGTTTACTTTAAAACGGTTAACCAATAAAATCCAGAGAGGGTCAATTGCTTAAGCTCTAATCGGTTAGCAAAAACAGAAAAAAAAATATATGTTGGGAAGGTTACTGGAATTAAACGGTTCACCGTTTATAGAAAACGGTTAATCGATAAATTTCAGAATGGAAGCACAGATAGCATAAATTTCTTTTGCAGGTCTTTGGAAATTAACAGTGAAAGGGTAGTGAGAAACGGTCAACCGTTTATTTGAAATTTGGCTCAACGGTAACTTTGACCAGTACAAATGATTAACCGTTAATGGTTAATGGCGATCTGTTTACAAGCAGACAGTCAGTAACGGCTATTTTTTAGCTCAAAATAAGCTCATTCAAATTCAAACAAAGGTTTATCACAATGCTATCATTGGGCTCATAATCGAGAATACAACCTTCAAAAAGCTTGAAACACATTCTTGCTTTATTTATTCACATATTGGCCATTAATTTGTAATCTTAAGTATTGTTGAGTGAAGAACAAATTTATAATTTTTGTGTTGAGTTATTGTAAGTGTTGGGATACACTTGGGTTAAGAGATTGGGGATAATCTCTTGTTGTAAAGGTTCATTGACACCTTGGAAGTCAATTGTAAGGTTGGAGGCTTGCTTAATGAAATCCTCAAGCCCGGAAAGCTTGGAGGCGTGGACGTAGGTGAGGTTGGTCGAACCACATAAAATTGTTCGTGGTTGAATCTCTCTTCCCTTATATTTTTATTTTATGATTGATTTATTTATTATTGCTTTAAATTTACATTGAGTTTTGTTTTAGAATTGAATAATTTTTAGATGCCTAATTCACCCCCCTCTTGGGTTGCATAGCTAGAATTTCAAATGTTTTGACTTTTCGTCGACAGATAGTAATAATCTTGTCTAGATACCGCACTGGTTTAACCGGCTTCCTAGTTTAAGATTATTACTATTTGGCGCGATAAGCCCTTAGCACCATATTGATCAGAGTGTGGTTCATGGGGAGTGGAAACCCCCCTCATTTTTTGTTCTTTGCATGCATAGTCACAATTACCTAATCTCGAAAAAACACTTCACACACACAAACACGTTGCAATTAAAAATAAAATTGAAATGGATTTGCAACAACAACAACAACCACCACCACAGGAGAGGCTATTTAAGGACTACTTCAGTCCCTTAGCTAATTTGAGCACATTATGCATAAGATACCCAAATGTAGCCGCTAGGAGTTTTAAGTTAAAACCTAGTGTGCTAAATTGTCTCCCAACATTCTATGGCCTAGAAAATAAGGACCCATATAATCATTTGAATGATTTTCATGCTGTTTGTCAGACTTTTAAATATGAAAATTTTTCAGATGATGATGTTAAACTCAGATTATTCTTATTTTCTTTAAATGATAGAGTTCGTTCATTACTTAATACATTGCCTGCTAATAGCATTATATCATGGGAACAAATGGTAACAAAATCTTTAAATAAATACTTCCCAGTGCATAAAACCACTGCTATTCGCAGGGAAACCTCAGAGTTTACCCAGAGAGAAGACGACTAGTTTTTCGAAGAATAGGAGCGATTCAATGGGCTACTCTTGAAGTGTCCACATCATGGGTACAAGAAATGGCACCAATGCCAATATTTTTGGAGGGATTATTGCCGTTTCTGTAAGAATGGCTAATGGTAACAAGTGGAGGAGAGCTAATGTCAAAAAGTGTATTAGAGATTTGAGATTTCTTCTAGCGACAAGCTAATAATTCCTAACAACGGAGTCGATCACTTAGGAATACTAAAAGAATTAAGGGAGTGAATGAGGTTCACATTGGCGAGTCAAGTTTGGGAATTAAAGAAGTCAAAGAGATTGTTGAAGGTCTTTCTTGACAAATAGCATCATTAGCGACTACTAGATCAACAGAACCACATGACTATGACTCATGCTCAGATCAAGCCAATGCCAAAGGTGTAATGAGAAAGCCATCAAACTACAACCCTTATTTCAACACATATAATCATAGATGGAGAGACCACCCCAATTTTTCATGGTCTCAAGGATTCCAACAGAATTGACCAGCAGCTCTAGCTCCACCAATGCAACCAATTCTTCAAATCCTCAAGCCTCTCTTAAAGCTCCATTTCCTCATAGGTTAGCTAAAGGAAAGAAGGGAAAATCCACAGTTGAGATTTTGGATATCTTCAAAAAGGTAAGTGTTAACATCCATTTGCTTGATGCTATAAAATAAGTGCCATCTTATGCCAAGTTTCTTAAAGATCTTTGTACTAAAAAGAGAATATTTACGTTTAAAAGAATATTTTTTTAACAAAAAACATTAGTTCTATACTCCAACACAAAATTCCTCTAAAATACAAAGACGCAGGCTCCCCTACTATCTCATGTAGTATAAGAAACCACACAATTGAGAATGCTTTGTTGGATTTAGGAGCTAGTGTAAATCTGTTACCCTACTCAGTATTTGTGAAACTTGAACTGGGAGAATTACACCTAACTCCAGTGGTGTTACAACTTGCAAATCAATCCATGAAAATCCCTCATAGTATTGTGGAGGACGTGCTTATTTAGATAGACAAGTTTTATTTTCCTGTTGATTTTATTGTAATTGACATTCAACCATACTCCTACAAAGAAGCTCTTTTTCACCTTTCTCTCTTTCTCACTCTTTTATTTTCTCTCATATTTGGCCTCACTCACCTTTTTTATGTTGTCCTTATTTTTCTATCATCTTCATTTGTTCCTCGTAGACCTCTTTTAGTTTTAAAGGAACAAGCATCATGGTTCTCCCATCCTTGACAAAGCTATATCTATTCCTAAACCCATCATGTGTCACTTTCCCATCATACTGCCATGATCTCCCCAATAATAAATGCTCAGTATGTATAGGAACTACCTCATAAAGCACCTCATCACCATACTTCCCAATAGTAAATGTTACCAATACTTGCTTATTAACCTTGACCTCCCCACAATCATTTAACCACTATAATCTATAAGGCTTGGGACGTGTTAACAAGGGCAACCCTAACTTCTCTATAAGGGTAGTACTAGCTCTATTGTTACAACTCCCACCATCTATTATCATACTACACACTTTGTTATTCATAATGCATCTAGTATGGAAGATGTTCTCTCTCTGCTGCTCCATGTCATCAACACTCATTTGTATACTCAAAGCACACCTAGTAACTAAAGATTCACTTTTCGCAGGGTATTCGACGCCATCGACATCACTACCATCAATCAACTCTGGCATCTCTCTAACATCACTCTTGCTCTTACTGGCTACTTCTCTACTATATTGCATCATCATAACTCTCTTATTTAGGCATTGAGAAGTAATGTGTCCGGAACCCAAACACTTGAAGCACTTGATGTCTCGATTCTTTTATGGCTGAGATTCAGCCTCAAGACTTATTTTTGCTATTGAAATCTTCTCTTGTCTTAGGTGATTCAATCTTGATAGCTTTATTTTGTCTCTAATTACTACTCCACTTTGGTTTTCCATGGGTTTGGAGATGCTAAAATATATCTTACTATACCCTTCCTCTTCAACTACCTCTCCATCTTCATAGCCAGGTGGACCATATCCTCCAGCTCCATATAATATTGTAGCTCTACTACATTGGAAATCTCTTTGTTTAAAGCGGTCAACAATCGTGGCATTGTAGCTTCTTTATCTTCCTCTACATTAGTACTAATCATAGCAATCTCCATCTCCTTATGGTACTCCTCTACTTTTCAAACCTAGGGTAAGGCTCTGTAATTTAAGATAAAAATCCCTATGGTAATGACTAGAAATGAACCACTTCCTCATAAGTGCTCTCAACTCTCCCCACGTAGCTATAGACCCCTCATGATTCCTCTTCTTATTATTCACTGACTAATCCCACCAAATTATAGCATAGTCATTGAATTCAATAACTACTAACTTGACCTATTTCTCCTCTAAGTAATGTGACAATCAAAGAGTAACTCAACCTTCTTTTCCTACTTTAAGTAAGCCATGGGGTCACTCTTTCCTTGAAATGAAGGAATAGTCACTTTGATTTTACTTATATTTCAATTCTTATTGTCTCTCTGATACCCACTCTCGTGCCTACCTCTTCTACATCCCACCCTATCCCTATCTACTTTGGATGCTCGATCATCACCATCATTTTCCTAAAATTTGTTCTTTGCCTCATACTCATCCATAGGCTCATATTTACGCCTATTATTTTCCTTGTTATGTCTTGCTTTATCATGTCAAACCCTGTTACACTTTTTACTAGTTTGTTCCTTCTGAATACTCTCAATGGCAGCCCCATATTGCCTCAACTGGATTCCTATCTCTTCAAACCTCATATTCATCTTCTCAAATGCTTGGTCCATTGCTTTCAAAGTTAAAGTAAGGTCTACTGTGGAAGGTTACGACTCACTTTTATCATCCATCTTAGTTATTTGAATTAAACTGCAAAGAGATGTTAGCAAAATATATATACATATATATATATATATATATAACCTCATAGGCCTCCTTAGTTTACACTTGAGATGTCACTCCACTCATGTTTATACTCTAGTAGGCTTTTACACGAAGCTATTCTCATACAAGATCCTTTTACCACTCTCAAATTTTCTCAATCAACGTCTTTAAGAACTAATGACTCAATCAAAAGAAAGCACCAAAGTATAATCCCTCTAACAATCACAGTCCAAGAAACATGGATGAAAAAAAAACAAGAAACAAGAATAGCAAAACCAATAAACAAAAGAGTTCACCAAATATGATTATAATTATAATTATAATCATTATTTACCCTAAATAATTAAAATTTGAATGAATTAAAGGAAAGGAATAGGTAAAATTTACTGATTTAAGGAGAATAAACCACAAGGATTCAAAATTGATAAAAAGAAAACCCTAAAAATATTGTTCATGCGACATTGTTCACGTTTTTTTTTTAATACTAGAATGAGAATGAAAAATAATAAAGATAGATGAATATGACATTGGTGCCTATGCTTTGATACCAATTGATGAGAGCCCCTATAAATCTAGCTAGAAAAGCCTATAAATAGATTGATAAGAACCCCAGAAAGCCAATATGATTAGAATTCGGATAAAAGATCCAAATCCTCAATAAGCTAAGTCTCAAGAACCTAGATTGCTAAATAAGATGCCACAAAAGGTTAGCAATTCCTTTGATAAGTCAAAAGTTCTTTGAAGAACGAGTTGAGAAAATCATCTCCAAAGATATCAAACTCAAGATTGTCAAAAAAGTATGCCCAAAGAATATGAAAGAGTGTTTATATAAGGTGGCTAACCCTTATTTAACTCAAAAATACAAAAAAAAACCTAAAATTAAAATGGAGCCGCATAGGTCTGGACCTATAGAGCCACTAATTTTAAACGAACTTCAACTTAGGCATATGTTGTCAAATTTGGGCCCATAATATACCGTTTTAAAGCTTTCGACGTAAAGACTGTAGCTATAGTTTTAGAATTATTTTACCAGGCCTTCTTCTACTTCAAAAATCATCTTCTCCGACACTCACTATCTCGTTAGCTTGAATCAAGTATATTAAGGTTGGTTCTACCTCTTTCAAGCCCATCTTGAATATTGGTCTTTTGCAAACTAAATTTGAATTGAAATCATCTAAAGTAGCTAGAACAAATCCTTACATTACTTCATTGATCTTCGTAGCTCGTGCACTTGTAATTGAGTCTTCTAGAACAAGCAACGGATCTTTAATGCTCTAAGCACTCTAGATCACATCAATTAATGGAATAGGAGTGATGTTGTGTTGATTAAACACAAATGAATAATTGTTGGTGAAGCCATCATACTTTACACGTTTGTTGAACTACAAAGGCTGCCCAAGTAATAAGTGGTCAGCCTACATTGGTACATCATATAACACCTCATCTTCGTACTTGCCAATCCAAAAAGACACTAGTACCTGTTTGTTCACTCTCACCTCACCATTGTTATTCAGCCACTGTCATTTGTATGGTTATGGATGCTTAAGTATTAAGAGCCCTAACTTCTTCACTATTATAATAGTAACAACATTAGTACAATTTCCTCTATCAATAACCATATGACATACTTTGTATTGAGCATGGTATAGTATGAAAAATGTTTTTTCATTGCATTGTTCCATCTTCTTTAACTTGAACACTCAAATCTCTCCTACATACAAAAGTCAATTCTCCAAGGGTTGCACATTCTTCATCTTCAATGTCCTCCAATGGGGGCATCTCATTATCTTTCGTTTCATCATCAGTTACAATCTCACCATTACCCTGTAACATTATAACTCTCTTATTCACACATTCACTTGTTATGTGTCCCCTACCTTGACATTTAAAACACTTAAATGTCACGATTGCTAGTAGTGAGAGTCATGGTGTTACATTGTCAATTGTACTTGAAAGACTCAGATCTTGCCTTAAGTGCAGTAGATGTTTGTAGGCTCTTGTCTCACTCCGCATTACTCAACTTTCAAGGAGTGGACCTTGGGCTTGGGGATGCATGGGTGTTATACTTCCTCTTGAGTTGCTACTCAATCTTGATGGTCTTGCGGACCATCCTCTCAATCTCCACATAATGTTGTAACTCAACCAAATTTACAATCTCCCAATTAAGGCCATTAAAGAGTCATGTCATGCTAGCTTTTCTATCCCCCTCCACATTTGCTCTAATCATTGCAATCTCCATTTCCTTTTAATAATCCTCTATGCTTCGGTTACACTGTGATGAGATTGAGGAAAAAACTGTCACAAGCACGTGAGATGAGGTATATTCAAATCCTATCAAGTTCTCGTCAGACTCGTCACAAGAGCTCGAGCAAATAAATTTAAAGAAGCTCTTAATGGGTTGATTTAAGCAACTTGGGCTCAAAATTCATAGAGGCCTGTTAAAGGAATCGTACATGATAAATACATGATTCAGGCTCTTGAAGTTTCCAAATAGTCACTTTAATGTAATAGTAAGTTGGCTTGCATATTATGGCAGGAAAATATACTACTTTCTTTTTGGATACTTTCCCATTTCTTGAGGAGGTTAGTGGAGAAACAAATTAGTTATTTCTCTTTAATTGCTGATTTTCCATTTTAATTGATGTAAGGCATTTAAGCTAATTAGAATTTTAATTTGATTTAGATTCTTTCTTATTCATTTAGATTAAGATTCTTATTTGATTTATATTCTTTCCTATTTGTTTAGATTCAAATTCTGATTTGATTTTGGTTTAGGATTTATTTTCAAAAATTCTTATAACTAACCCTAGATAATGTACTTACATAAACAGAGATAGATAAGTTTTGATGCAATTTGTGAGAGAGTTAATTCTCTTTGGTTCTTAAACAAACTCTTTGAACTTATCGAATTTTTGTGGTATTCAAACTCTTGACTTATCAATCAGATCGTCCATAGCTGATAGTGGCGTCCTCACATACCAAGGTTCGTGCTTTCATTGAGCATCAAGTTGCGGTTCCATTCAATTATAGGTTTAGATTCGATCTTGGAGACAAAATTTATTTGGGTCGCGTCAGTTCTTGGTGGGGTTCATATCACACTGTGTAAGACTTTGAAATTTTTTATACAAGTGTTGGTAATAGTAGTTAGGTACAAAATGTCTTCTTCTCAATGTTTCCATTTCATCCCACGTTGCAATAGGATGTTCCTCATTCCACTTCCTATTTATACCAAATTGATCCCAAGTAATAGCATAGTCAAAACACTTAATCATATCCAATTTTACCTTTTTTTTCCGCGGAATAGTTGTGGTAGTCAAACACAAACTCCATATTTTTCTTCTATTCAAAGTGTTCTTCCGTATTGGATTTACCTTGAAAAGAAGAGATCTTTATCTTCATGCCACACAAACCATTATCCCGATTCCTAACTCTCTTTCCCTGTCCATCTCTCCTATTACCCACATAATCTTCACATTCTTCATACTCATCTCTATAATAGTCATCAATCTCTTCTTTGGTTTGAATTCTCTCTCTCTTACGTGCTTGGGGAATAGGTTGTTTCTGCCTCGCATGTGCATTCATTACTTTATCTAAACGCTCTTGTATGTGCTCTAATTCGGCCCTCATCATTCATTTCATCTCCCCCATCAATGCTTGAATTTACAAAGTTTGAATGGCTGGATGTTAAACCTCTTCATTTGCGTTTCTTTCTAGGAGACATGGCTGAGATTTGCAAAATAAGGTTAGAAATAATGTGGAAATTACCTCATTGAATTGCCTTGTGTGTTTTACTTAAGAAAATGATTCGCTTGGTTCCACTCTTGTTTCATTCGATTTCATTGGCTTTTACCCTCTAGTATGCTCACACTTGTTAACCTATATGGCTATAAAATGTTATTTTGACGATAACAAACTACATGTTTTGGATAAACAAAGAATTACACATTATGCTTTTATAACAAGAAAATGATTTTATGAAATTGGTTGTTTTCAAGTTTATGGCTTTAATTGAAAACTTTTTGAGAACTTTAAAATCAACAAGTATTGTTTTAAATTCTAAAAATGGATCTATTTGCAAAGTTTTACAAAGATTTCGGCCATAATATAATTATAGAAAGTTTTGGGACAAAATTATAATTTTGGAATATAGTTGTTTCACTGTAGCAAGCGACTAACCTAATTTACCAAAGTGGCAAACCGGTTATCAAGCAAAAGCTCTCTGGAGTAAAAATGACTAATGTTGAGTGCTAGAAAATGCATATTTATAAAGGAGAAAACCGTCATTTTACATTTCAAATCTTACTAACAACCCTTACTTTTATATATTTAACCTTCTTGTGATTTAATTACATGTGTTTTATTTTAATTAAGTATTTTATGTATTTTAGGGGCATTATAGTCATTTCACAATAAAGGAGAAATCAGACGGCAAAACGGACATCATTTTTGAACTCAGGACGGTCAAAAACCTTAGGAGGAGCATAAAAGGAAAAATGGCACTATTCACATGTACGGTACTGTATACGTTACTGTTCACGACACTGTACACTGTTCACATAGACGGATGATGACGTGGCATTGACCGATGATGTGGCATTGACTGATGAGGTGTCACGATCCTGTTGGACTAAAATTCTTATGTACTGTTGATGGTGACGTGGCAGCATATCAGTTGACGAAAAATCTCGCGTACGGTGCATGCATCACACAGGATTATTTTCAACCAAACCGCGTTACTGTTCATCCGGGTCAAACCGCGTTACTGTTCAAAGTCGGGTCAAACCGTGTTACTGTTCATCCGCGTACTCAAACCGTGGACTGTTGACTGATGACGTGGCACAATCCTGAGCGTCCAAACTGTTTTTAATCCGATGGCCATGATTTACTCCATGTATCTATAAAAAGGGGGCCTCTCCCCCCTAATTTGATATCTCTGAATCCATTTTTGGGATCCATTTTCTGTAATTCCTTCTCCATCTTGTATTTTCTTCGTATTTTAATAAATTCCCATTTTGCCCCTAGTTCAATTATGAGTGGCTAATTTTCTTTCAAGCTTGGGTTGAAGGTGAAGTCTCAACATGTGTCATGGGCTTTATTTGGTAAATTTATTTTCTCATCCCCTCTAGTTTTTGTGGATGTTTTGACTTCTCGTCGACAAATAATACTAATCTTGTCTAGTACCGCCTTGGTTTCACCGGCCCTCTAGTATAAGATTATTATTATTTGGCACGATAAGCCCTTAGCACCATATTGATTAGAGCGTGGTTCATGAGGTGTGGATTCCCCCCTCATGATTTAATTGGTATTAATAAGGAATATTTAGCCCATGATGCATGTTGATACGGATCCAGATACCCAAGTACGTCATTTCAATAGAATTCTCTTCAATTTCTTCTCGCCATTTCAATACCAATTTTAGAATTTATTCTCGCCATTTTAATTTAAGTTGTAGCATATTTCAAATCATTTCCACCACAAATCCAATCAACCATTCACAAAATTAATTCTACACAATTAAAATCCACCTCCTCGTGGGATCGACACTCGTCACCATTGATCTATACTATAATAGATTCGTGCGCTTGCGAGTACATTAAAATTTGCACAACAAGTTTTTGGCGCCGTTGCCGGGGAGGTAAGTAATTTTAATTCATAGAATTAATTTTTGTGAATAATTTCTTTTATTTGTTTTCTTGTATTTTTTTATTATTAAAAAAAAAGAAAAAAAAAGTGAATCTACATTTAAAGGTTAGTATTTCTTTTCTTTTTCTCTTCTTTAAAATTCTGTAATTTAATTTTCCATTTATTTTTCTTTGTAATTTTTTTTTGTTTATCTTATTAATTTAATTTTTAGTTAATTTCTTTCACGTATTTATTTTTGTGTATTTTTATAGAAAGGTTGTAATAGCGTAATAAGGTTAGTATCGTAATTTCTCACTCTTCTTTATTTTTTTTGTTCCCATCTTTATTTTTTTGTTTTGTTTGCATCTTTATTTTTATTTTATTTATTCTGCATGCATGGTCGTAGGTCATTATTACCTAATCTTGAACCTATAGACCTTGAATTAGAAAAAACACTTCGCACACACAAACACGTTAAAAATAAAATGGATTTACAAGCACCACAGGAGAGGCCATTTAAGGACTATTTTAGTCCCTTAGCTAATTTGAGCACGTCATGCATAAGATACCCAAATGTAGCTGCTAGGAGTTTTGAATTAAAACCTAGTGTGTTAAATTGTCTCCCTACATTTTATGGCCTAGAAAATGAGGATCCATATAATCATTTGAATGATTTTCATGCCATTTGTCAAACATTCAAATATGAGAATTTTTCAGATGATGATGTTAAACTTAGACTATTCCCATTTTCTTTAAAAGATAGAGCTCGTTCATGGTTAAATACTTTACCTGCTAATAGCATTGCATCATGGGAACAAATGGTAACTAAATTTTTAAATAAATATTTCCCAGTGCATAAAACCAACGCTATTCGCAGGGAAATCTCGGAGTTTACCCAGAGAGAGGACGAGCAATTTTTCGAAACATGGGAGAAATTCAATGGGCTACTCTTGAAGTGTCCACATCATGGGTACGAGAAATGGCATCAATGCGAATACTTTTTGGAGGGATTACTACCAAATGTGCAAGAATGGCTAATGGCAACAAGTGGAGGAGAGCTAATGTCAAAAAGTGCGTCAGAAATTTGGGAATTCTTCCAGCGACAAGCGGACAATTCCCAACAACGGAGTCGATCACTCAGGAATACTAGAAGGATTAAAGGAGTGAATGAGGTTCACATTGGCGAGTCAACTTCGGGAATCAAAGAAGTCAAGGAGATGGTTGAAGGTCTTGCTCGACAAATAGCATCATTATCGACTGCTAAATCAACAGAACCACATGACCATGACTCATACTCAGATCAAGCCAATGCCATAGGTGTAATGAGAAAGCCATCAAATTACAACCCATACTCCAACACATATAACCCTGGATGGAGAGATCACCCCAATTTTTCATGGTCTCAAGGATTCCAACAGAATGGACCAACAGCTCCAGCTCCACCAATGCAACAAATTTCTCAAACTCCTCAAGCCTCTCAGCCACCATTTAGACCATACAATCAGAACCAGAATTACTCTCAGCCCAGACCATGGGAGGATTCATTCCAGAATCTTAAGAATCTTACTCACTCCACGATTGAGCAACAGAACCGCACCATTGATGGACTACGAAATGAGTTGAGAGCAGGCTTCAACTCACAAGCTCAATCAGTTTCAAGCCTCGAGAAGATGGTGGGACAACTTGCTTCTTCAGTTCAGACCTTGGCAATGACCGTTGAGAAAGGTAAGTTTCCAAGTCAACCAGTGCCTAACCCTAAAGGAGTGCATGAAGCAAGTACCAGTTCACCACAGCAGCATGGAGAAGTCAAAGCAGTAATGACCTTGCGAAAAGGAAAAGAAGTCGACAACAAAGTAGAGATGCCGGTGACAAAAGAAAATCAAATTGTACCTGTGAATGTTGAGGAATCATCACCGGAGGAGAAAGAAGAAACCAACCCACGAGAATACGTTCCGAAAGCTCCATTTCCTCAGAGGTTAGCGAAAGGCAAGAAGGGAAAATCCACAGGTGAGATTCTCGAAATCTTCAAACAGGTAAGTGTTAACATCCCTTTGCTTGATGCTATTAAACAAGTTCCATCCTATGCCAAGTTTCTTAAAGACCTTTGTACTAAAAAGAGAAATATGCATGTTCGAAAGAAGGCATTTTTAACAGAAAACGTTAGTTCTATCCTCCAACATAAAATTTCTCTAAAATGCAAAGACCCAGGCTCCCCCACTATCTCATGTAGCATAGGGAACCACACAATTGAGAATGCTTTGTTGGATTTAGGAGCTAGTGTAAATTTGTTGCCTTATTCTGTATTTGTGAAACTTGGACTTGGAGAATTACACCCAACTCCAGTGGTGTTACAGCTTGCAGATCGGTCCACAAAAATACCTCGTGGTATTGTGGAGGACGTGCTTATTCAGGTAGACAAGTTTTATTTTCCTGTTGATTTCATTGTAATTGACACTCAACCAATGCAGGATTCAAGGAAGCACATCCCCATTATTCTAGGCCGACCTTTCTTGGCAACTGCGGATGCTTACATTCAATGCAAGACTGGAAATATGCAGTTGTCTTTCGGCAACATGACTATGGAGCTGAACATCTTCAACATTGCCAAACAACCTCACAGTGCAGATGATGGAATTGTTGATGTGGATTTAATAGAAGCATTAATTGATGACACTTTTGTTTCAAACCTTAGTGATGATCCTTTACAGACATGCTTAACTCACTTTGGTTTTGATTTTGATATTGACAGATCGGTCGAAGAGGTCAACGCCCTACTTGACTCAGCACCATCTATGGACACTAATAAATGGAAGTCAAGAGTTGAACAACTAGCACCATCAGAAAAGAAACTCATCCCATCATCAGAATCACCACCGAAACTCGAGCTCAAACCATTGCCCAACACTTTGGAATATGCGTTTTTAGGAGAAGAAAGCACTCTGCCGGTAATCATCTCATCATCCCTCAATGACGAACAAAAAGGTAAGTTGTTAGATGTTTTGAAAGAGCACAAAGGAGCATTAGGATGGACCATAGCAGACATTAAAGGTATAAACCCAGTAGATTGCATGCATTACATTCACCTTGATGAAAATGCTAAAACTACTAGGGAGATGCAACGTCGGTTAAATCCTAAAATGAAAGAAGTTGTTAGAACTGAGGTCCTTAAGTTATTAGATGCAGGTATCATTTACCCAATTTCTGATAGTTCATGGGCCAGTCCTGTACAAGTCGTCCCCAAAAAGTCAGGAGTCACAGTAGTTACCAATGCTGATAATGAATTGGTACCAACTAGGGTAACTACAGGATGGCATGTATGCATTGATTATAGAAAATTGAATTCTGTCACACGTAAAGACCATTTTCCTTTACCATTTATTGATCAAATGCTTGATAGATTAGCAGGCCATGAATTTTATTGCTTTCTAGATGGTTACTCAGGATATAATCAGATTCCCATAGCACCAAAAAATCAAGAGAAAACTACTTTCACTTGCCCTTTTGGCACATTTGCATATAGGAGAATGCCATTTGGATTATGTAATGCACCTGCTACATTTCAACGATGCATGTTGAGCATTTTTTCTGATATGGTGGAACGATTCCTTGAAGTCTTTATGGATGATTTTTCTGTCTTTGGTGACTCGTTTGATCAATGTTTACATCATCTAACACTAGTTCTGCAGAGATGTATCGAGAAGAACTTGGTCTTAAATTGGGAGAAATGCCATTTTATGGTAAAACAAGGTATTGTTCTCGGTCACATCATTTCGAGTAAATGTATTGAGGTTGACAAAGCCAAGGTGGATCTCATTTCTAATCTTCCTCCACCCAAAACAGTCAGAGAAGTAAGATCTTTCCTTGGGCATGCTGGTTTCTATAGACGTTTCATTAAAGATTTTAGTAAAGTTTCTAGACCCTTATGCAATTTGCTTGCTAAGGATGTACCTTTTGTCTTTGATGATTCATGTCTTGTTGCGTTTGAAAAATTAAAGCATTTGTTGACATCATCACCCATCATTCAGCCCCCGAACTGGAAATTACCATTTGAGCTCATGTGTGATGCATCTGATTATGCAGTAGGAGCAGTATTAGGACAAAGAGTTGATCGAATTCCCCATGTTATTTACTATGCTAGTATGACATTGAATGATGCACAGTTGAACTATTCAACTACTGAAAAAGAAATGCTAGCAGTAGTGTTTGCATTGGAAAAATTTCGATCATATCTCATTGGTTGTAAAATAATTATATTCACAGATCATGCTGCTCTTAAATATCTTCTCACAAAGAAAGATGCAAAAGCCAGACTAATTTGTTGGGTGTTACTTTTGCAGGAATTTGACTTGGAATTCAAAGATAAAAAAGGGACAGAAAATATTGTGGCGGACCACCTCTCTCATCTCCATTTTGACACAATTATAGAACAATTACCATTAAATGAGTCATTTCCAGATGAACAATTAATGAGTGTGGAAGTATTACCTTGGTATGCTGATATAGTTAATTATCTTGTTACAGGTAAACTTCCAGAGCATTGGACCAAGCAAGACAAGGCTAAATTCTTTGCAGAGATAAAGAATTTCTTTTGGGATGACCCGTATTTGTTCAAGTATTGTGCGGATCAAATTGTTAGACGATGTGTCCCAGAAAGTGAAATTCAGAATATCCTTTCATTCTGCCATGAACAAGCTTGTGGAGGCCATTTCAGTGCTAAGAAAACAGCGACTAAAGTTTTACAATGTGGTTTCTATTGGCCAACTATATTTCGAGATGCTTACACTTTCTGTTCTTCATGTGATAGGTGTCAACGAATGGGGAGCATTACACGAAGGAACATGATGCCACTAAATCCAATTTTAGTGGTTGAGATTTTTGACGTATGGGGTATCGACTTCATGGGACCCTTTCCCCCTTCTTTTGGCCATCAATACATATTGGTTGGTGTTGACTACGTATCGAAATGGGTAGAAGCAATTCCATGTAGAACCAATGATCACAAGGTGGTGATAGCATTTTTGAAAAGCAACATTGTTTCACGCTTTGGATTCCCTCGAGCAATAATCAGTGATGGTGGTGCCCACTTTTGTAACAAAGCATTCAAAGCACTTTTGACAAAGTATTCAATCACACACAAAGTGGCGACCCCGTATCATCCGCAAACCAGTGGCCAAGTTGAGATCTCCAATCGAGAAATAAAGCACATATTAGAAAAGACAGTGAGGCCAGACAGGAAAGATTGGTCATTAAGACTTGATGATGCATTATGGGCATATAGAACGGCTTTCAAGACCCCGATTGGGATGTCACCCTACAGGCTAGTGTATGGAAAAGCTTGCCACCTACCTGTGGAACTCGAGCATCGTGCATATTGGGCCATCAAGAAATTCAATTTTGACATGCAGCAAGCCAGCTCAGAAAGAAGATTACAGCTGGCAGAACTTGAAGAAATTCGCAATGACGCGTACGAAAATGCCAAGATTTACAAGCAACGAATGAAAGTCTTCCATGATAAGCAAATTATGAGAAAATCGTTCACTCCAGGTCAGAAAGTGCTTTTATTCAATTCTCGCTTGCACCTATTCCCAGGTAAGTTACGCTCTCGTTGGTCTGGCCCATTTATTGTTCATACTGTTTTTCCACATGGGGCAATTGAAATTAAAGACCCAAAGAATGGTGTCACGTTTAAAGTTAATGGTCAAAGATTAAAGCCATATCTAGAGTACCAACCACATGAAAAAGACACCGAAATAAATTTGAGTGACCCACCAAATTTGAATTGATTTTTTTTCTTTTCGTTGATTTGATTTTTCTTTCTTTCTTTTTATTATTATTCTTTTGCTAATTGAAATTGTTTTTGCATAAGTGTGTTTATTTTACCATTAAGTTTTCTCTTATCATTGTTAATCATGAGTCTCATACTTAGACCGTTCCTCCTGAACATTCTTAAACCACTTCAACGTGTCAAAACTCATCTCAAAAGGCAGATTCAATTTTGTAAAACACAACGCATTTGGGCTCTACAACCACCAGAATTAGTAGCCTATGTTGAGGGTTTAGAAAGCCAACTCAGAGACATTGAGAGAAGTGTTTACGACATCCAGTTGGAGCTTGAGGTAAATTCAATAAGAGGACGATTTTAATTTTCTTTGTGTGTTTTAATTTGTTTTTCTGTTTATGTGCTTTAGTTTGTTACCCCGGTGAAGTGGCGGATAACGGTACTCCGTGACAATCAAGTCGGTTACTTCAGTTTCCCATAATAACTGATATTCTGAGGCGAAAGTATGGACAGAAACGAGATTCTAGCAAAGCTTCACAAGCGATTCCCTTCACTTCCTCAGAATGCCCTCCTTACGATCTATAAAGCTCGGTCCGAACGCATGCGATTACTCATGAGGAATAACATACCTGCTGACATCCGTTGGTTAATCGAGGCTAAAGTACGATCGGCAGGTGAGTTACCTCCAAAATTTATTGCATTCATGCCTGGTTGTGGTAAAGGAAATTATGCAAGAAAACGACGAGCTCGAAGAATTTCTGTTGCTTGTCATAAGTGTGCCAGAATGAGTTGCAATAAAAACCCATGTTCTTTAGGAATGGTGTCTGATAACAGGGAAGATAAGATTCAATTCATTAGGGATGGCTTGAATAAGGAGTCATTGGATGATATCCTTTTGTCTCTTGAAACGCATCCCAGTGGATATGTGCAAGGAGCGATTCTCCAGTTATGGCCATTATTCCAGAAAGAGCATGCACGATATAGTCTCGGGAATCTGACTATAAACGACCCTGTTTGCCAGTTTATAAGAAAACTGGATAGGAAGCCTATCCTCGACCCATAGAGGGCGTTCAAGCCGTTTCTGGACGTAAAACCAGAGGAAGATGTGAGCCACAGTCGCAACTACCTGTAAATATCCTTTTACTTTATTGTTATTTTATTTCACTATTGTCTTATTGTTTGCATTATTGTCTTTAATAATTTTATTATTGTTTGCTTTTTCTTTTTTACTGTTTTCTTTTTGACTTGCGAGCCATGTGCTTTACGCGTTATTTGACACTGACATATTACCTCATACACAACCATGACCCACTATCACCAAGACTCTTAAATGTGATATCTTTTGTCAAGCACTCACAAATTATTTTTGAGAAGTATCGCAATGGCAGCTACTCCCAATAGACAATTCAAGAACATTTGTGTGCTTTCTGGATTTACATATGGCAAACATAAAGAGTTCGTTGAGGCAGCCATCGATCTTGGTCGAAGTATAGCAGCGAGAAAATTACACTTGGTGTATGGAGGAGGTAATCGAGGGTTATCAAAAATGGTCTCAGAAGCAGCTTTTATCAGAAGAAGTCAAGTGTTAGGCATCATCCCAAGAGTCCTAAAACCATTGGGCAGTTCGTCTGACTCATCAACTGGAGAAGAGTTAGTCGTCTCAGGTATGCAAGAAAGAATAACTGAAATGCTTAATTATGCTGATGCTTTTATTTTCCTTCCAGGAGATCTTGCAACACTAGAGGCACTTATGACACTAGCATCTTGGGCCCATCTACACATTCACCAGAAACCCATCGGTTTGTTAAATGTCAATAACTTTTATGATGGCTTTATCGCATTTCTTAACCATGCAATAAAAAACTATTTCATTCCTTCTAATGTGAAAAAACTCTTTATTTGTGCTCACACTGCTACTGAGCTACTTGATATGTTACAAGCTTATAAACCGGAGCCAGACCCCTGGACCTTTGTGTTGGAGCGACCAAATAATGATGGTAACAGTAGCCGCAGTAAGAAGTACAAATTAGATTTAACTCTCCGCCTATAAATATTTTCTTCTGTGTTGCACCACTCAGGTGATGTCTTCTAAACTCTACTTCTTTCCTTTACAACATTGAGGACAATGTTTCGTTCTGGTTGGGGGGAGGGAATAGTCGACAATTGTGGAATCTTGGTTAAGTTTTTACTAATTTTTTGTTGTAGAAACTAACTGTTGCTAACTTTTTGTGTTGAAGATGGTTGAATATGGAGTGTAGTTACTCTAGAAACGCATCTTCATTGTTCGAAAAAAAAAATTTCTTTTTCTTTATTAAGTTTTGATGTTCATTTTTCTTCGTCTTTTTATTTTCTCCTCTATAAATATACATTTTCCAACTTTTGAGTCGAAGATGGCTGAATATGGAGAGTAGTGCCTCTAGAAACGCATCTTCTAAGTTAAAAAAAAAAAACCATTTTCGTTTTCTATCATTTTAAGTGTAACTTTTCTAATTAGTTTTTATGCATCATTTTCATATCTCTGCATACATATTTTCCTTTCATGTTTAGAATAGGTTGGGGGGTAGAATGTTGTTTAAAAAAAAAATTATGTGATTTGTTTTAACATTAGATGACATGATTAATTTCAAATTTTAGTATTTGTATTATCTTTGGTCTTAAGTGATGTTACATTATGTTTGCTACTCTACATGTTGATGTCGGAGACAAATATGCGTTGCTTGAAGGAATGAACATGTCATAATAAGTACCAAGTGAGTTTTTGAGCCTATCATTTTTCTTGGAGAGTAACCCTTTTGCCCATTCTTTATACAGCTTAACAGTTTATTATTGTATACACGATCTCTAGATTTCTTTTGAGTTAACCCTTAATAAAAAAAAAAAAAAAAAGTGTGTTGCTACATTTGGAGGTCCATCTAACTAGTAGATATGGAAGGTTATTTAGAGCCCTAAAAGACGATGGAAAGGCCATCTTTGATCCGTTTGAGCCTTTCTAGCCATCACTTTTATTAAATATCCATAGTTAACCCTTTTAAGCCTTTAAAAAAAAAAAACATTTTCTTTATCAACTTATCATCTTGACCCACTCCGATTTGGAGTATTATCCGATATCTTATAAGTTCCATCACCTATTTATGTTTGAGAAAATGTAAATAATTATGTTGTTCAGTGAAGTTATACCAAAAAAAAAAAGCAAAAAAAAAAACAACAAAACAAAAGTTGTTGTTTCAAAAGAATAAAAATAACAATAATAGGTGAAATCCACCTTGCAACTTCCAAAAAATAAAAAAATAAAAAAATTCTCTGTATTTTTCTCAAACATACACTTTGTTTTCCTTATTTCCTTTCTTTGTTAACCATGTCCCTAGCCTACATTACATCCTAATAAAAGTCCTTCCTGATTTTAGGGAACTATAATCTGAAGTAGAAGCTAGTTATATGGGCTAAAAAGATGTAGTGATGCATAATTAAAAAAAAATAAATAAATAAAGTGGGTTGACTTACATTTTATTTGACTTGAGATCGTATTATTTCTAAGCTGAGGGCATATTTATTTCATCTTGGTGAGAGCATGTGATATCACTTCTTTATTATTTTCTCTCTCAATTACCATTCATTGGAGTGACTATTTTTATTGGGTTTAATTTATTTGTTAGAGTGTCACTACTTCCAGTGAGATTTTGGGGTTTGACATGTCATTCTTGAAAGTAGCTATAACAAAGTCTACTGGGCTAATTCATGTGGATGGTTGATGTGGGTGTGATGTTGCTTTAGACTGGAGATAATACTTATACTTTTATTTGATTGCTATCATTAATCTGATTGAATAAACACGAGTGTTTCTAAAAAAAAAAAAAATCATTTTGAATTTGAATTTTATTTTCGCTTTATTTGCTAGGGACTAGCAATAAGCTGGTTGGGGGGTGTGTTGAGTGCTAGAAAATACATATTTATAAAGGAGAAAACCGTCATTTTACATTTCAAATCTTACTAACAACCCTTACTTTTATATATTTAACCTTCTTGTGATTTAATTACATGTGTTTTATTTTAATTAAGTATTTTATGTATTTTAGGGGCATTATAGTCATTTCACAATAAAGGAGAAATCAGACGGCAAAACGGACATCACTTTTGAACTCAGGACGGTCAAAAACCTTAGGAGGAGCTAAAAGGAAAAATGGCACTATTCACATGTACGGTACTGTATACGTTACTGTTCACGACACTGTACACTGTTCACATAGACGGATGATGACGTGGCATTGACCGATGATGTGGCATTGACTGATGAGGTGTCACGATCCTGTTGGACTAAAATTCTTATGTACTGTTGATGGTGACGTGGCAGCATATCAGTTGACGAAAAATCTCGCGTACGGTGCATGCATCACACAGGATTATTTTCAACCAAACCGCGTTACTGTTCATCCGGGTCAAACCGCGTTACTGTTCAAAGTCGGGTCAAACCGTGTTACTGTTCATCCGCGTACTCAAACCGTGGACTGTTGACTGATGACGTGGCACAATCCTGAGCGTCCAAACTGTTTTTAATCCGATGGCCATGATTTACTCCATGTATCTATAAAAAGGGGGCCTCTCCCCCCTAATTTGATATCTCTGAATCCATTTTTGGGATCCATTTTCTGTAATTCCTTCTCCATCTTGTATTTTCTTCGTATTTTAATAAATTCCCATTTTGCCCCTAGTTCAATTATGAGTGGCTAATTTTCTTTCAAGCTTGGGTTGAAGGTGAAGTCTCAACATGTGTCATGGGCTTTATTTGGTAAATTTATTTTCTCATCCCCTCTAGTTTTTGTGGATGTTTTGACTTCTCGTCGACAAATAATACTAATCTTGTCTAGTACCGCCTTGGTTTCACCGGCCCTCTAGTATAAGATTATTATTATTTGGCACGATAAGCCCTTAGCACCATATTGATTAGAGCGTGGTTCATGAGGTGTGGATTCCCCCCTCATGATTTAATTGGTATTAATAAGGAATATTTAGCCCATGATGCATGTTGATACGGATCCAGATACCCAAGTACGTCATTTCAATAGAATTCTCTTCAATTTCTTCTCGCCATTTCAATACCAATTTTAGAATTTATTCTCGCCATTTTAATTTAAGTTGTAGCATATTTCAAATCATTTCCACCACAAATCCAATCAACCATTCACAAAATTAATTCTACACAATTAAAATCCACCTCCTCGTGGGATCGACACTCGTCACCATTGATCTATACTATAATAGATTCGTGCGCTTGCGAGTACATTAAAATTTGCACAACAACTAACCGAAAAATGAAAAGTAGCAAACTAAATGTCATCAAGGAGCAAATCGGTTAACATAAAGCGGCAAGCCGGTTATCACCAGAAAATCAATAACGGCTAGTTTTCTACTCCAACAATAAAATGGCTTTAATCAAATTAAAAAGAAGTGAGAGAACCATTGTTCACACTTAGCATTCTTCTACAATCTAAGCATAAAATTTGTGTATTCATTGTATTCATTCACACAATTGGGCTTTCATTTGCGATCCAACACATTGTGTGAGAGAAATTTATTTGTAATCCTTTTTGTAAAACCAAGTTGAGAGGTTGCAAGTGTTGGGATACACTTGGGTTAAGAGATTGGGGATAATCTCTTGTTGTAAAAGTCTATTGACACCTTGGAAGTCAATTGTAAGAGTTGTTAAAGCCTTGGAGACTTGCTTAGTGAAATCCTCATGCCCAATGAGTTTGGAGGCATGGACGTAGGCACGGTTGGCCGAACCACTTAAAAAATCGCTTGTTTACTCTCTCTTATCCTATTTCTTTATTTTTTCTTGCACATTAATTTGTTCATTTCGAATTTGATTGCTTTGTTTAAATTGCATTAAGTTTTTAGTAGCTTAAATTTTTAGAATCTCAATTCATTGCCCCTCTTGGGTTACCTATTTAGTATTTTCATTTAGTGTCAAAGCGAGGTGCTCTTGTTTAGACTTAACCGTCTAGAGTTAAAGATCAATGGCAACTCAAAATGATTTCACATTTACGGAAGGTCAACAACCACTAGACCTTCATTTTTCGATGGAAATGGCTATCCTTATTGGAAAACTAGGATGACAATTTATTTACAAGATTTAAATTATGAAATTTGGGAAGTTATTTGTGATGGTCCATTCATTCCTATGACTGAAAATGAAGTAGGAGATGATATTCGAATACGAACCCCGTCAAGAACTGACGTGACCCTAATCAATTTAGTTCCCAAGATCGAATCTAAACCAGGAATGGAATGGAACCTCGACCCAATGCCTATTGAAAGCACAAACCTTGGTATGTGAAGACGTCACAATCAGCTATGGATGGTCTGATTGATAAGTCAAGAATTTGAATGCTATAGAAATCTGATAAGTTCAAAGAGTTCGTAAAGAACCAAAGAGAATTAACTCTCTCACCAATTGCATCAAAAACTTATTTTTTTTTCTGTTTATTGAATATGAGTACTTTATATAGGGTTGGTTACAAGAATTTTTGGAAATAAATCCTAACCTAAAAATCAAATCTAAATCTAAATCTTCCCTAATAGGAAAGAATCTAAATCAAATCAGAATCCTAATATAAGTAAATATGAAAGAATTTAAATTAAATCAGGATCCTAATTGTCTTAAATGCCTTGCATCAATTAAATGGAAACTAGGCGATTAAAATAGAAATAACTGATTTGATTCCCTAATAGCCTCCTCAAGAAACAGGAAAGTATTTGAAAAAGGAAAATAATATTTTTCCTGCCATAATGTTTAAGCCAACTCCCTATTTCATGGAAGTGGGTATTTGGAAACTTCAAGAGCCTGAATCATGCATTTATCATCTGCGATTCCAAGTTGATTGAGCCCAAGTTGCTTGAATCAATCCATTAAGCGCTTCTTTGAATTTCTTTGCTCGAGCTCTTATAACGAGTCTGACGGGAACTTGAATAGGATCTGAATATACCTCATCCCATGTGCTTGTGATAGTTTTATCCTTAATCTCATCATATTCCAAAACCTTCAAGTTAATGGAGTGAGTTAGAAAAGAAAAAGATATCTTTAAACTCCAAGGCAATGAATGCTTTGTTTTGTGCTCTTGATAAGAAAGAATTTCATAGAGTGTCTAGTTGTATGTATACTAGGTTTATGGATATTGTGAGCACATTAGAAGCCCTAGGAAAAATATTTTCGAATAGTGAAAAGGTTAAGAAAATTATTAGGTCTTTACCAATGGAATGGAGACCTAAAAGAACCATCATAGAGGAAGCTAAAGATTTAAACACTTTACCTATTAATAATTTAATTGGAAAAAAAGAAGAAAAGCATTGCACTCAAAGCTTCAAAGTTACAGAACATTTTTCAAGAAAACTAGTGAGCGGAAAAGATTCAGTAACTACAAGAACCAAAAGGAGAAGAATGAGCCAATCACTTATTATGAGTGTAAGAAGCCTGGACACATACGTTCGAATTGTCCTCTCCTCAACAAGCTCAAGAATAAGGCAATGGTAGACACATGGGATGACAACAATGAGGAAACAAGTGATGACGACGTACAAGAAATGTCAAATGTAACTCTCATGGCAATTGGGGATAAATTGTTTGACAAACTTAATGAAGTAAGTGATTCTACCTATGATGAATTATAAGACGCTTTTAAGGAATTGCATGATGATTGGTTAAAAGTTGGTAAAAAGAATGCATGTCTTAAAAAGATAATGGTAGAGTCCACAAATGAAAATGAATCTCTAAATGTAAAGATTACATGCTTAGAATTAGAAAACAAAGCATTGCATGATAGAGTTGCATTATCAAATGAGAAACCTAGCACTTCACATGAACATATAGAATCACATGTAGATGATTTGAAAAAGGAAAATGAGATGCTCAAGAAAAAGAATATTGAACTTAATGATATTGAGTTAAAATTTACAAATGGGCAAAAGATGGTAGATAACTTGCTTAATTCACAAAAATATGTGTTTGACAAAGGAGGTATTGGCTATAAGCCAAATTTTAAACAAAAGTATTATAAGAACTACTTTCTAAAGAGTACCTCCATTAACAATCAAGTTGTATGTCACCGTTGCAATCAAGATGGTCACATGAATCTTGAATGTCCAGTTAAAAGAAATGTATATTATGGAGTGAAATGTATTTGGGTTCCAAAAGGAACCATTGCTAACACTTAAGGACCCAAAATGTTTTGGGTACCTAAGACTTGGGATTTCCTCTATAGGGTTTGAAGAAGAAGAAGAATAAATAGTACCTAGACAGTGGTTGTTCAAGGCATATAACCGGAAACTATAGATAGTTTTAAGTTTTACCAAAATAAAAAACGGTAGAGATGTTTCCTTTGGAGACAATTCAAAGGGACAGATTCTCAGAATTGGTAATATTGGTAAAGTTTTCTCGACTCTAATTGAAAATGTATGTTTAGTTGAAAATTTGAAACACAAATTGATTAGTATTAGTCAATTGTGTGACAAGAATTATAAAGTTATTTTTTATAAAACTAGATGTGTTATTAAGAATGCGTGTGATAGCAAAATTTTGTCTGTTAGAAATAGATGTAGTAAATGTTTATACCATTAACATAGAGTGTGCATCTATCCATGATAAATATTTTTCTTCATTGCATGATGATGGTTGGCTATGGCATAGAAGACTATGACATGTAAGCATGGATTTAATTTCGAAGATTTCCAAAAATGATTTAGTTAAAAATCTTCTAAAAATTGGTTTTAAAAAAGATAGAATTTCTGAAGCATGCCAATTTGGTAAACAAATGAAAACTTCTTTTAAAAACAAAAACCATGTTTCTACTTCAAAACCTCTTCAACTACTTCATATAGATTTATTTGGACCTCCAAGATATGCTAGTTTAAGTGGCAAGTATTATGCTTTTATAATTGTTGATGATTTTGTTAGATACATACGGGTATTATTTTTAGCCAATAAGGATGATGCTCTTGATAGTATTGCATGCATTAGGAGTGATCATTAAGGAGAATTTGAAAATTATGCATTTGAAACCTTTTGCAATAATTTTGGCATTGTGCATCAATTCTCTTCGCCAAGAACTCCACAACAAAATGGAGTTGTTGAGAGAAAAAAATAGGTCTATTTAAGAAATGGCTAGGACCATGTTAAATGAAAATGCATTATCTAAGTATTTTGGGCCGAAACCGTCAACACCGCTTGTTACATTTTAAACCGTCACCCTCTATGAGCTTTGGAAAGATAGAAAACCTAACATTGGTTATTTCAAAGTTTTTGGATGCAAATGTTTTATTTTGAACACAAAAGATAATATTGGTAAATTTGATCCAAAATCTGATGTTGGCATCTTTCTTGGTTATTCAAATACAAGCAAAGCTTATAGAGTGTATAACAAAAGAACTATGGTTGTTGAAGTGTCAATGCATGTTACGTTTAATGAATCTAACCCCTCCTCTACGGAGAAAGTTGTTATTAATGATGATGCAGATGAAGAGTTACTGGAAGAATCATCAAAAAATAAACAAGAGGATACTCCACATGAAAATCAAGAGGATAGACAAGAAGAAGAAACAAATATAGAACAACAAGAAGGTATTTCTCAAACACTCCCAAGGAGTGGAGGTATGTCTCTTTTCATCCAAAAAGAACTAATTTTAGATGATCTTTCTAGAAATGTAACTATTAGGTCATCATTTAAAAATAATTGTTAATATGCTGCATTCATATCTTAAATTGAACCAAAATCCTTTTCGGATGTCGAAAATGATGAATCTTGGATTATGATAATGAAAGAGGAGTTAAACCAATTTGATAAAAACAATGTATGAGAATTAGTTCCTAAACCTAAACATCAATATATCATTGGCATTAAATGAGTATTTAAGAATAAAATGGATGAATCTGGTGCAAGAAGAACGAATTGATTTTGATGAAACTTTTGCACTAATAGCTAGATTAGAATCTATTAGGATGCTATTAGTATTTTCATGTCATAAAGATTTCATCTTATATCAAATAGATGTAAAGAGTGCATTTTTAAATGGTTACATTATGGAGGAAATTTATGTCAAAAACTGCCTGGTTTTGAAAATGAGAAATTTTCAGATCATGTTTATAAGTTAACAAAAGCATTGCATGGTTTAAAACAAGCACGTAGATCATGATATGATAAACTTAAAACTTTCTTGCTGGATAGTGGTTTTTCAATGGGTAAGGCATCAACAACTCTCTTTATCAAGCATAAAAATAAAGATATTCTCATTGTCCAAATTTATGTTGATGATATTATTTTCAGTTCTACTAATGAGTTTTTGTCTAAGAAATTTTCATCTTGTATGAGCAAAGAATTTGAGATGAGCATCATGGAGAATTGAAGTACTTTCTTGGACTTTAAATAAATCAAACTGAAAAAGGAATTTTCATCAATCAAGCCTAATATCTAAAAGATTTACTTAAGAGGTTCGGACTTGAAGATGGAAAGATTAAAAGTACTCCAATGAGCTCAACAATCAAGCTTGACAAGGATAAAAAAGGTACGGAAGTTGATATCAAAGCTTGTCGAGCTATGATCGGATCTTTACTTTATTTGACTGCTAGTAGACCTAATATTATGTTTAGTGTATGCTTATATGCTATATTTCGATCTTGTCCTAAAGAGTCTCATTTTCTTTTTATTAAAAGGATTTTTCATTACTTGTATGGAACATCCTAGAGGAACACATATAGACTTAACATGTTATTCGGATGCCGAGTTCACCGAATATAAGGTTGATAGGAAAAGTACTAATGGAACATGTAACTTTCTAGGTCATTCACTTGTCTCTTGCTTTAATGAGAAACAAAATTCTATTGCACTTTCAACCACTGAGGCAGAATATATTGCCTCAGGTAGTTGTTGTGCACAAGCCCTTTGGATGAAACAAACCCTTAGAGACTATGATATTAATCTTGATCAAATACCTATCTTGTGTGACAATACTAGTGCTATCAATCTATCGAAGAATCTCATTAAGCATTCTAGGACTAAGCATATTTAGATTAGAATTTCTAAGAGATCATGTTAAAAAAGAAGATGTTGTGATTAAATTTGTTTCTATTGAAAATCAACTTGTAGATATCTTTATAAAACCACTTAGTGAAGAGCGGTTCAGAAAGATAAGACATGAGCTTGGAATGATAAATGTTGCATCTTAATTTATGATTTTTTCATTGTATGGCATTATTAATCAATATGATTAATATATTTGATATGCTTGCTCTTGTATGCATTCATGTTTCATGCATTAAATGGCTTATTAAAAAGTTTTGAATAACAAAATGATTTAAAATCGATCAAATTTTAAGCCAAAAATAAATTGGTGTGCACAATACAAGTTAATTGGTTAGTCAAAATTCAATAAAAGGCAAAATGACTTCTGAGGCAAAATTTTGTAACCAACCAGTAAGTTGTTTTCTTAATGTTTACTTACTGGACAAAACTGGTCAGCTGGTTAAAGAAAATGGCAAGCCATTTAGTTCATGTTTATTCATTGGACAAAAACCAGATAACTGGATAGAGAAACCAGTAAGCCATTTCTGCAAAACACACTCACTAGACAAAAACCAGTTAGTTGGTTAGTGAAAAGTGGTTAGCTGGATTCATGCTTTTAATCTTATTCATCTTCGTCCTCTTCATTCGGCACTCTGATTCTCTCTCTCTAAAATTTGTTTCCTCCCTCTCTTATTCTCACTCTAAAATCCACCATCTTCATCCATTTTTACACCAAATTGATTCACAAAAATCATTCCCCATCATTCCTTGCTCTCAAAATCATCTTCCAAATTCATTTTCATCATCAAAATCTAACCTAAGTTTTCACCCAATTTTTCTCTCCCTAAATTTTTCTTTCTTAAGTTAATTTCTACCCAAATTGAACGCCCATATTCCTTTTAAAATTCATTATCTTCTTTTTAATTGCTTCATTCCTCTTCAAATCACTTTGATATTGTCATATCTAGTTCAAGGCCGATTAGAGGAAAACAGAGAGGACATGTTTCACCAACCAAACTCCCATGGTTGGAAGGGGGCACTTCCAATCAATTTGACTTTGAATCCATGCACTTCCCGGACAAGCGTTTGGCTAAGCATTTTTGCCAAAAATTTCTGACCCCTGGCTTCGTAGTCTCATTATTGGTAGTAGAAATTTGTTGCAATTGCTAGAAGAAGTTGGTTGGATTAATGCCCTTGTGATTGAGGAGAATGTGTATCCCAACATATATTTCCATACTCAATGTCCATGCCACCAATCTTGGATTTTACTTTATTTTAGGAAAATTATCCATCGTCCACCCGTTTTTTCTAACTTTTTCAAAAATACACAATTCTTAATTTTTTTTTCTGAACTCCATTTAAAGTTATATTGTTTTGCACTTATCCACCACTGTGTTGTTGTGAAATGATAATTTTACCCTTATGATATCAGCAAAGTTATAACGATGTTATAACAAGAGTGGACCAATGAAAAAAATGTTAACTTTAGGTGGAGCGCTGTAAAAAAAAAAAAGATTTGTGTATTTTTGAAAAATGGTGAAAAAACAGGTGGACGGTGGATAATTTTCCCTTCATTTTATTCAAACCATTGTTCTTCCTAGGTTAGGGCATTTAGATGAGGTTTCTGTTAACATATATATATCCATAATGTTGATTTTGATGATAACAAACAAGATTAGGAATGATTAAGTTTTTAAAAGCTCAAATTATTTTTTATACATTTTTAATAAATCATTATTTTGATAATATAAAGGTTTTGTGCTTAAAGGAAAAATGATTTTATGAAATTGGTTATTTTTCAAGTTCATGGTCTAATTACAAGAGTTTTGAAAATTTTAAAATCAACAAGTATTGCTTGAAATTTTGGAAATGGACTTATTTGAAAAGTTTCATAACTTTTGGGTCATAGTATAATTATATAAAGTTTTGAAAAAAAACTATAATTTTAAAAAATAGTTCACTGTAGTAGTCACTGTAGCAAACGACAAATCGACATCTTGATAACGGCTAACTGACATTGAACAAAATTGAAGATTACTTCTGGACACTAACGGCGATCCGACATCTTGATATCGACTAATTGACATCAAAGAGAATTGAAGATTAGCTTCTGGAAACTAACGGCAATCCGACATCTGGGAAACGATGATCTGACAATTTGAAATTAAACTGCAACAGTAACTTGCTCAAGTCAAAACGGCGATCCGATAATACTTAACGGTGATCCGACTTTGTGCAGAAGTCAATAATAGCTAGTTTTCAGCTCCACCTATAAAAAGGCTGCATTAGATCCAAATCAAAGAAAATCCAACGAATACCAAAAAGCATATTATTGAGAATACAATATTTCTTAAACTTTAATTTGTTTATTCATTCTTTAAATCACACCTTGGGCATATATTTTTAAACACATAGATTGTGTGTGAGAAAAATCTTGTGTTTGAGAAAAATTTGTAAACATTGACAATAAATACACTATGATTGCTCCAAATGATGATCGTCCTCTTAATGATGTGGTTCCTGCCTATCAACTTCCTGATTTTTTGCTTCCTTTTCGGGGTTAGTGTAGGTGTCAGGACCCTCCAGTGTCTGCATATGATCTTGATGCCTCTGCATCTGCTCTACCACCTCCAGAGCCTCCTGCCTTTGAAGAGGTTACTCTTCAGCAGCTTATGGATGAGGTGAGGGCACTTTCTATGCAGCAGACCAACTTTCAGCAGCACATTCTCGAGGAGCCCCGGCGTTTCTCACAGCAGCATCAGCATCTCCTTTATGGACAACGCATCCTCTTTGAGCACTTTGGCATTCCATATCTGTTTCCACCTCTATCACCACCATCATCACCACCTTATTAGTTTTTTCTTTTTTATGTTTGTATTAGACACACCAACATTTACTGCTTTATGTTCTTTTATTTTCTATTTTGGATTATGTAGATGTTTATGGATGTTTGTTATGATTCTGGATTATGTGTTTGTTTTGGATTATGTGGATTTGATATGGTTGTTGTTATGTTTTGGATAATGTGGAACTAATATAAGAAAGAATATTATTTGTTTTTAGAAATTTTCCCTTGAACTGAAGTTCTATGAGGAAATCTACTTTTTTCTCGACATAAAAGGGAATATTGATTGTTATTAAAACTTTTTCCTTGAACAGAAGTCTAACGGGAATCTACTTTACCCTCGACTTAAGAAAGAATATCAATTGTTCACAGAACGTTTTCCTTGAACTAGTGCGAGATCTACTTAACCCTTAACTTATTTAGGAATTCTTCCAGCGACAAGCGGATAATTCCCAACAACGGAGTCGATCACTCAGGAATACTAGAAGAATTAAGGGAGTAAATGAGATTCAAATTAGCGAGTCAACTTCGGGAATCAAAGAAGTCAAGGAGATGGTTGAAGGTCTTGCTCAACAAATAGCATCGTTATCGATTGCTAAATCAACAGAACCACATGACCATGACTCATACTCAGATCAAGCCAATGCCATAGGTGTAATGAGAAAGCCATCAAATTACAACCCATACTCCAACACATATAACCCTGGATAGAGAGACCACCCCAATTTTTCATGGTCTCAAAGGATTCCAACCGAATGGACCAACAGCTCCAGCTCCACCAATGCAACAAATTTCTCAAATTCCTCAAGCCTCTCAGCCCCCATTTAGACCATACGATCAGAACTAGAACTACTCTCAACCTAGACCATGGGAGGATGCATTCCAAAATTTCAAGAATGTTACTCACTCCACGATTGAGCAACAGAATCGCACCATTGATGGACTACGAAATGAGTTGAGAGCAGGCTTCAATTCACAAGCCCAATCAGTTTCAAGCCTCGAGAAGATTGTGGGACAACTTGCTTCTTCAGTTCAGGCCTTGGCAATGACCGTTGAGAAAGGCAAGTTTCCAAGTCAACCAGTGCCTAATCCTAAAGGAGTACATGAAGCAAGTACCAGTTCACCACAGCAGCATAGAGAGGTCAAAGCAGTCATGACCTTGCGAAAAGGAAAAGAAGTCGGCAACAAAGTGGAGATGCCGGTGACAAAAAAAAATCAAATTGTACCTGTGAATGTTGAGGAATCATCACCGGAGGAGAAAAAAGAAACCAACCCACGACAATATGTTCCGAAAGCTCCATTTCCTCAGAGGTTAGCTAAAGGAAAAAGAGGAAAATCCACATGTGAGATTCTTGAAATCTTCAAACAGGTAAGTGTTAACATCCTTTTACTTGATGCTATAAAGCAAGTTCCATCTTATGCCAAGTTTCTTAAAGACCTTTGTACTAAAAAGAGAAATATTCATATTCAAAAGAAGGCATTTTTAATAGAAAACGTTAGTTCTCTACTCCAACACAATATTCCTCTAAAATGCAAAGACCCAGGCTCCCCTATTATCTCATGTAGCATAGGAAACCATACAATTGAGAATGCTTTGTTGGATTTAGGAGCTAGTGTAAATATGTTGCCTTACTCAGTATTTTTAAAACTTGGACTGAGAGAATTACACCCAACTCCAGTGGTGTTACAACTTGCAGATCGGTCCACAAAAATACCTCGTGGTATTATGAAGGACGTGCTTATCTAGGTAGACAAGTTTTATTTTCCTGTTGATTTCATTGTAATTGACACTCAACTAATATAGGATTCAAGGAAGCACATCCCCATTATTCTAGGCCGACCTTTCTTGGCACCTACGGATGCTCACATTCAATGCAGGACTGGAAATATGCAGTTGTCCTTCTGCAACATGACTATGGAATTGAACATCTTTAACATTGCCAAACAACCTCACAGTGCAGATGATGGAATTGTTTATGTGGATTTAATAGAAATAATAGTTGATAATACTTTTCTTTCAAACCTTAGTGATGACCCTTTACAAACATGTTTAAGTCACTTTGGTTTTGATTTTGATATTGACAGATCGGTCAATGAGGTCAACGCTCTACTTGACTCAACACCATCCATGAACACTAATAAATGGAAGTCCAGAGTTGAACAACTAGCACCATCAGAGAAGAAACTCATCCCATCATCAGAATCATCACCAAAACTCGAGCTCAAACCATTGCCCAACACATTGGAATATGCATTTTTGGGAGAAGAAAATACTCTGCCGGTAATCATCTCATCATCCCTAAATAACAAACAAAAAGGTAAGTTGTTGGATGTTTTAAAAGAGCACAAAGGAGCATTAGGATGGACCATAGCAGACATAAAAGGTATAAACCCAGTAGACTGCATGCATTACATTCACCTTGATGAAAATGCTAAACCTACTAGGGAAATGCAACGTCGGTTAAATCCTAATATGAAAGAAGTTGTTAGAACTGAAGTCCTTAAGCTATTAGACGCAGGTATCATTTACCCAATTTCTAATAGTTCATGGGTCAGTCCTGTACAAGTTATCCCTAAAAAGTCAAGAGTCACAGTAGTTACCAATGCTGATAATGAATTGATACCAACTAAAGTAACTACAGGATGGCGTGTATGCATTGATTATAGAAAATTGAATTCTGTCGCACGTAAAGACCATTTTCCTTTACCATTTATTGATCAAATGCTTGATAGATTAGCAGGCCATGAATTTTATTGCTTTCTAGATGGCTACTCAAGATATAATTAGATTCTCATAGCACCAAAAGATCAAGACAAAACTACTTTCACTTGCCCTTTTGGCACTTTTGCATATAGGAGGATGCCATTTGAATTATGTAATGCACCTGCTACATTTTAACGATGCATGTTGAGCATTTTTTCTGATATGATTGAACGATTCCTTGAAGTCTTTATGGATGACTTTTCTATCTTTGGTGACTCGTTTGATCAATATTTACATCATCTAACACTAGTTCTGCGGAGATGTATCGAGAAGAACTTAGTCTTAAATTGGGAGAAATGTCATTTTATGGTAATTTGATATCTCTGAATCCATTTTTGGGATCCATTTTCTGTAATTCCTTCTCCATCTTGTATTTTCTACATATTTTAATAAATTTCCATTTTGCCCCTAGTTCAATTATGAGTAGCTAATTTTCTTTCAAACTTGGGTTAAATGTGAAGTCTCAACATGTGTCATGGGCTTTATTTGGTAAATTTATTTTCTCTTCCCCTCTAGTTTTTGTGGATGTTTGGACTTCTCGTCGACAAATAATAATAAGCTTGTCTAGATACCGCCCTAATTAAACCGGCTCCCTAGTACAAGGTTATTATTATTTGGCACGATAAGCCCTTAGCGCCATATTGATTAGAGTGTGGTTCATGAGGTGTCGATTCCCCCCTCATGATTTAATTGGTATTAATAAGGAATATTTAGCCCATGATGCATGTTGATACGAATCCAGATACCCAAGTACGTCATCTCAATAGATTTCTCTTCAATTTATTCTTGTCATTTCAATTCCAATTTTAGAATTTATTCTCGCCATTTCAATTCTAATTTTAGGATAATCCAAATAATTTTCACCACAAATCCAACCACCCATTTACAAAATTAATTCTACACACAATTAAAATCCACCTCCTTGTGGTTGAACAGTAATGCAGTTTGAACAGTGACACGGTTTGACCCGGGTTGAACAGTAATGCGGTTTGGCTGAAAATAATCATGTGTATATGTATGTACCGTACGCGCAATTGTTTATCCACTAACATGCTGCCATGTCACCAATCAACAGTGCATAAGAATTTTAGTCCAACAGGATCGTGACACCTCATTAGTCAATGCCACATCATCGGTCAATGCCACGTCATCGATCCGTCTATGTGAACAGTGTCGTGAACAGTAACGTAGACAGTACCGTACATGTGAATAGTGTCGTACATGTGAACAGTGGCGTTTTTCCTTTTTTGCTCCTCCTAAGGTTTTCGATCGTCCTGATTTCAAAAGTGATGTCCATTTTGCCATCTGATCTCTCATTCATTGTGAAATGACTATGATGCCCCTAAAATACTTAATTATAATACAACACACATAATTAAATGACAAGAAACTTAAATACATAAAAGTAAGGGTGTTAGTAAAACTTGAAGTATAAAATGACGATTTTCTCCTTTATAAATATACATTTTCTAACACTCAACAGAAGATCTATTTTGAAATTAATCCTTATACACATGAAGATGTTCCTAGAGTGTACAACCAGCTAAATTTTAGGATGAATTTTCTCCACCCTAACGGGAATGATATAAAGTAAAAAATTGAAGAAATCCTAATTAGACATAAATTTATAATATTTAGGAATATTTATTTAATTTGTATTCTAGCTTAATTTTGTTACCAATTTAGAGTTTTAATGTTTAGACATTGCGTATTTGAATTGTATTCCTAATTTAGGTATAAATCTGCTTGTAAAAATAAGTATCTTTTGTAGCTTTTACAAGCAGGCCTTGATTATTTGTTATCATTATTTCTTGAATAAACTCTTATTTTTAGTTCTGTTCTTGTTATTTCTCAGTGTTTTGTCTTAACCCCCTAGATTTATGGATATTCTTAAAATCAATGTGGATTTAGTTTAGTTCTTTATTCCAATATTCTCAATAATCAGTGGAGCACTGAAAGTATCACTATCAGCCTACTTTTTTATCATTCCACTGAATCAATTTATCCTTTTGCTACATCAATTTCATTGCAAAGGGGTTTGTTATAGAACCATACTACAACAATGTTATCAAAATGTGTATCTTTTGCACAGATAAGCTTGTATTTCTAGGTTTTTTTATTAGTGCTAAAGGAATTGAGATAGATGAACAAAACGCAAGGCAAAATATTGAGTAAGTGATGCAGAGAAAGAAATTGAAGAAATCCTAATTAGATTGAAATTTATAATATTTAGAAATATTTTAATTAATATTTATTCTAGTTTAATTTGGTTTCCTATTTAGAGTCTTATTATTTATGTATTACTTATTAGAGTAATATTTATAATTTAGGTACAAGTTTTATTAAAATAGATTTTCTAATCAAATTAGGAAAAGTCTTAGTTACTATAAATAAGTGTCTTTTGTAGCTTTTACAAGTAGAGATTTTTTAGTTCAATAATATTTTCAATTTTCAAATCTCTGTGTGAGTATTTGAGCTAGTTAATTCTTGGTATTCTGCAGAATCAACGAATCTTAAATCCTAAATTCGCGGTATTTTTTTGAATCAACGTGAATTTAGTTGTTCTTTTGTTCCAATATTCTTTTGAATCAACGAAATATTTTAAACAATAAACGCTGCATCAGCTTAGTATCAGAGCTAAAACCTGGTATCACCAATCCAACATCTACCACTAAACCTTTTTTTTACCTTTTTTATTTTTTTCGTTTAGCCTTAAAATAAAATTCAGAAAACAAAAAAGAAAGGACAGCAACCTGAAGCCACCGCAGCAGCCGGCGTCTACAGCGGCCGGAGAAACTTTTTTATCACCGTTCCGTCCATCGCCACCACCATCAGAGACAGAGCAAGCCGGCCATCAAACCCCAGGCATCGACCACTATCGATAAACCACAAATCGCCCGAAAAAAAAGCCAAAATCATCGTGTAAGCTACCACTTTCATCGCCAATTTCTGCTGTGACCTCTCCATCAGCTGAACCTCTCTTACCTATCCCCACCACGATCGATGCACCGATTGTTGGGTTTATTGTTTAAAATAAATTTTAGATCAATTTTCATTCTAATCTGATACTATCTGCATTTTAGATCAATTTTAGAAAATAAATAAGATCCATGCAATTCATCAAGTATATCATCTAGCCTAGGAATGGGATGTCGATACTTTACTGTTATATTGTTAATGGCTCGATAATCTAGACACATCCTCCATGTTTCGTCCTTCTTATGAACTAGTAAAATTGAAACTGCACATGGACTTATACTTTCTCTCACGTTCCTGTAAATTAAGGGGTGTTGAGAACAAAGAAATTGTTAGTTTCTGGTTTTTTATCGGCTAAGTTCATGAGTTGGAGATAAGCGAACTCAAACCACTGACATCCGCCAAAAGATAAACCATCGCCTCTCCAGGCCCCCACTAACTTGCCTTTAAAGCTCCTTTGTCTCCTCCGAGTTACTCCTATAGGCTGGTTGGTTTGGAATGGTTGCACCGGGCACGATATCAATCTAATGCTCAATCTATAAGATCGGAGGTAAACAGTGTGGTGTTTCCTTGGGAAAGGCATTCTCATAATCTCGTAAAAGAGACGTAATAGAACTAGGCAAAGTAGGGTCAACTTCGTTATTGTTTAAAAACGCCTCTTTGTACAAAGTACAATTATTGACTGATACAAAAATATTGTTCTTTTTATCTCACTCGCTCTTGTAGAGAAATTCTTGCGTTTTCCCTCGATATTCTCTCAATGGCCGCATTTTTCTTTTCTTTTTCTCTCTCATTTTTCTCAGCCTCTCTTTGATGTTCACTCTCTTTTTTTTATCTCTTTCTCTCTATAGGTTCACTTGGTCTCCATAAACCTGCTTTGGTGTCAATGAAACAATGATGATGTTGATTAGACATAAATGAATACTTGTTGGTGAACCCACCATGCTTCACACATCTGTTGAGTTACCAAGGTCGTCCAAGTAACAAATGTCCAGCCTGCATTGGTACTACATCACATAACACCTTATCTTCATACTTATATGTCCGAAAATTCACTAATACCTACTTGTTCACTTTCACCTTACCAGTGTCATTCAACCACTATAGTTTGTATGGTCGTGGATGTTTAAGTGTTGGAAGCCCTAACTTCTCCATCATGATAGTACTAGCAACATTAGTACAATTTTCTCCATCAATAATCATACTACACACTTTATATTGACCATAGCTTTGATACTAAATGATATAAAACCACCAAGAATTGACACGACCCTAACCGATTTAGTCTCTAAGATCGAATTCTAAAACTGGAATTGTAGGGAACCACGACCTAATGCTCAATAAAAGCACGAACTTTGGTATATGTGAGGATGCCACAATCAGCTATGGATAGGTTGATTGATAAATCAAGGGTTTGAACAACACGAAAATCTAATAAGTTCAAAGAGTCAACTTAAGAACGAAAGTGAATTGAACTCTCAAGTCGAATGCATTAAAATTGATCTGTCATTCTTATTGGATACAAGTACATTATATAAGTCTGGTTACAAGAATTTCCATCCCATAATTGCCCTTGAAATTTTCAAAAATAAGTCCCAAACCAAAATCAAATCAGAATTAATTACCTAAAGAAAACGCCTAATGTAAAGCAAATAAGGAAAGTCTTTGAAATGGTTTTAATATTTTACATCAATTAAAATGGAAACTAAGCAATTAAAAGAGAAATAGTTGACTTGTCTTGCCTCTTGCCTCCTCAAGAAGCAGAAAAATATCTGAAAAGGAAAGTAGCATATTTTCCAACCATAATACATAGGCTAACTTACTAATGTCATAGTAGTGATTATTCAAAAACTTCAAGAGCTTAAATCACACATTTGGTGGTCTAAATATCATGTGCAATTCCTTCCATAGGCCTTTATGAATTTTATTGATCCCAAGTTGCTTGAATCATCCCATTAAGCGCTTTTTTGAATTTCTTTACATGAGCTCTTGTAACAGATCTGATGAGAACTTGAATAGAATCTAAATATGCCTTATCCCACATGCTTGTAATAGTTTTGTCATTAATCTCATCAAAACTATTCTAGAGGAATATTATTGGGAAACTTTTCCTCTTTGTTGGCGTACGAAAAATAACATATTCTAAAGGAATATTACTATGGAACGTTTCCTCATTGTTGGCTTAAAAAGTTTTTCCACTTTGTTGTCCTAGGGAAAAGGGATCTATTCTAAAGGATTATTATTATGAAATTTTTCCTCCTTATTGGCTTAAGAAGATTTTTCTCTTTGTTAATCTAGAAAAAAGTAAGCTATTAAAAAAAATGCTATTAGGAAACTTTTCCTCTATATTACTATTTGAAAAAAATGAGTTATTACGAATGAATAGTATTGGGAAACTTTTTCACTTTGTTGGCTTAGGAAATTTATATTATTAGGAAAATTTTTCTCTTTATTAACCTTGGGATAGTTTTCCTCCTTCTTGAAGTAGGGAAAAGTTGACTACTCTAGAGGAATATTGATTATGGAACTTTTCCTCCTTGTTAATTGTTGGTTAATTTCTATAAGCAATTATTATCAATGCCAATGTGCAAGTATACACAATAACTAATAAAGTGATGAGTATTCAAGATCGTCTCCACAGGGATTAATGTTACTCAAAATGCTAAAGCAAATCACAATAATGCAAATCAATTAAGGACCGAAACAAACAATTGTCGAATAATTCTGTGTAACTAATAGTTGAAAATAAAACAATACTGTAATGAAATAAACTGAGTTGAATGTGTCTAAGACTCAATTGAGAATATAGTAGTTGAATGATCAAACTCTCCTAATGGAATGACTGTTGTGTACCAAATTAGTACCAGTTGTTACAATAAGTGCTGCAGCAATAGGTAGAATAAATTTGCATCCGCAACTATCGCATGTTGGAAATCTCATACCTTTAAATCTACTAACAATGACCAGTTGCACATATATTTATGGTATGACATTATAACCTTTAATCTCTCTACCCTACAAGGTGAACACCTATGTCTAGAGTGTCATAAATCTTAACTTCAAGTATTGCCCTTATGGGATTTAAGATAACCTAATCCATGAAACTCAACTTAAGAACAAGTAATACTCTAATAATGTCCGCTAAGACATGCCCTTTTGTTGCTCTGTCTTAACTGAAACTATTAAATGGGTGGTCAACCGAAATAACAATTGTATTCATAAAAACTACTAGAGTATAATGCTACAGCATTACCATAACAACATAAAAGAACAGTCAAGAACCCATTGGATTATTTGTCACTCAACCACAAGTAAATTTAGTTCATAATCTGGATGAGAAAAATAAACACAAATATATTGGTCTCGGAATACATCAAATCAATTAAAGGAAAAAGATAAATATAAGTTGAGAACAATGAAAATCAAAGTCAAGTAATTCTGCACGATTGTCAAATGTTGTCGTAACAACACTCTTCAATTCTGATCTTCTTCTCCTTCGTTCCTTCTAATTACTCTAATGATAATTCCTTTCCACCCTTCTATGTGGTGCACGCCTCCTTTTTATATTGCAAATTAGGTTAAAACCAAAGCCCATGAGCGTGCATGTGTTTAAATTAGGAAACATGCAGATCGTGACTTTAGGGCTGACTCACGCCTAAATTTTCTCCTGCACTGCTCCCAAATTGCTACAGTACTGGTTGCTCTAACAGTCGTTACAACACTGTTTTATTCCCGATTGTGCTTTACTTCTTTTGTGGCCATCTTCCTTCCTCCTCTTGCTCTTATAATGCCTCAACATCCTCTCACGAATTTAAAACCTACAATTTAAAACTTGTTTTTAGCAAAAATTACTATGATTCAATCAAAACTTATTAAAACTCAACTAAAATGAATGTTTATGCAAGAGGTACCCAAAATGTAATAAAAACACTTTATTTGTTCTCTAAGTGACCTTGATTCAAGTTTAGAATTTATGTAATAACTCTCATTTCCTAGAGTTATTATTAGTATAGAGTAAAGTGAAATATTCTAGAGGAATAATACTAGGAAACTTTTTCTCTTCGTCGGCATAGGGAAAAGTGACCTATTCTGGAGGAAAATTATTATGGAATCTTTTTTCTCCTTGTTGGCTTAGAAAATTTTTTCCTTTCTCTTGACCTAAGGAAAAGTGACCTATTATGGAGAATTATATGCCACATTAGCTTAATATCCTTCATATATTTCCCTGGATAAAGTGAATGCTTGGGTTTTCCTTTACCTCACTCGTAGAAAATAACAAAGTACCATGGAGTAAATAAAATGGTAGGAATATAAATAAGTCAGCATATCTATTAGGAAATTAGCGTAATTAAAAAAATGAAGATAAAATAAAATAAAAGACAAATTGGTCTTGGGTTTAGTTTCAGAGACAATTTTGACCTTTTTTTACCACCTTGACTTTATACTATTTGGTCAAATTTTTATATTGACCAAATGGGTGTTTCATTTTCTTTCCTCATTATTTCTATCAAATATAAAAATGGAGATACCATTTTTTAGCTTGAATTTTTGGCTTTATTGCTCTTTTAATCCTGTTTGGGGTTTGGATCTCACACATAAACTCATTTTTAATGAGCATATGTGAGTATTTACCTTTTTTACAACTATACACAACCAAATCTAATATAAAAAGATAATGATAGAGTAGTGGTTGTATGGATTTCAATGAGAAAAAAAAATTCAGCAAGTTTTTGCCCACAGACGACGCCAATAAAGGAGCTTAAATTTACCTTCACACGTATTTTTGGTTTGTTGAGAACTTGTGATGCTTGTTTATCTTAAATCCTATGAGGTGGGGATCTGAAAAAGGCACTTGACGAGGGTGGAAGAAAGGGAAACTGGAGTAATTACAGAAGAAAGAGAAACGTCATTGGAGGAAGTTGATGCCATGAGTAGGAAATTCTCTCTGTCGTTGAAGGCTAAAAAAAACAAAAAGAAAACGTTGATCATACCATTTTGAGAGGTGAAGAGCAGATGGCTCTGATACCATAGATTCAGCGAGAATACGTGGCGTTGTTATACCAGAACTACAACAGTTAAAACTGTTCTTTGGACTAATAGTTCGCAAGTTCAGGTTTCCAGCCGATATACCTCTGAGATTAAACCACTTTGAAACATTTTCATCTCGGGTTATATAACCCAAAACAGACTTTTCTTTAGTCTAAAACAGGGTACCAAACCAGATAAGAAATCATCAAAAGTTTTCTGATGCACAGGATCCTTACAAGAGGCAAGTGCAGAGCATACTTCCTTAAGTTTCAAAATGAACAGATGTAAGCTTTCTTCTTATTTTTAAAACTTTTAGAGCTTCATTGGCAGAGAGAAAGAGAGAAATTAGAAACTCATGATTATAGAAGGCTAGAGATTTTATTATCATTCACTCTATGCTTCTAACAAAGAAAAGCTGAGCTTATATAGGAGGAAAACCAAGGAAAAAGATAGGACAGGGCCCCTATCACTTTTCTAAAAGCAAAGACATAATTACAAGCGACAAGCTTTTGGAAAAGTAAAAGCAATAAAGACAAATTCAAGCATGACTCATGCTTTAATTATTACAAACTTTGAAAGCAAACTTTGAAAAAGCAAAGACATAATTACAAGCGACAAGCTTTTGGAAAAGTAAAAGCAATAAAGACAAATTAAAGCATGACTCGTGCTTTAATTATTACAAACTTTGAAAAGAGTAAATGATGCCAAATTGCATGAATCACAGAGATGAGAGATTCATGTAGTCTTCATCAGATGAGCTGTCGGTCTCATCTTTATCTTTTGAAAAGAGGACTTTGAGTGATAGACATGGAGTTTCTAGTGGATGTTGATGATCTGGGCGACAGGGTGGCCAAGGACAAAATATCTTATGCCAAGAAGAAGATGGGTGTTCTTTGGAGCCGGTTGTCGTGCTAGAACCGGCTTTATTTGTTGGATCCTCTGAGGCATGTGTTGGTGGAGTTTGTTGGAGGTTTTGAAGATTTTGACTTAATGGCAAGAATGCTTCCCATAGGTCTTGTGCATCTTGGTATAGAAAATCAGTGAAGTCTGGTTTTTCTTCCTTGATGATAATGCCCGTGGATTTAGGTTTTAAAATTGCTGAAGGAGTAGGGATCATGATGATATCATGTTGTGGACCGAGGAAGGTGTGAGAAATATCTTTGTGTGGAGCAGGTTGGTGGTTTAGTTCACAAAGGAAATTATAGAGTTCCTTTTGAACTTTATCGTCTTATTCAAGGATGGATGGGTGAGGTGTGGTGAACCATTCAAAAACTTGATCTTGAGTCCAGAAGAAGTGTGTATCTGGGTGTTGGAAGTGTGGTCTATGAATAATGAACACAGACGTGAACATTTTTACTTCTGATGCTGGCATATGTTTTAAGTTATGAAATTGTGACAATTGTTGAAGTTTTATTCTCCACCATGGAATTGGAGAAAACCATTCAAGAAGCGTCTAGATGAGTAAGGTTGATTTGTCTGGATTGAACAAATGTTCTAAGGTGGCTGTTATTGGAACAATCAGTTTATATACTTCACAGAGAAATCATATTTTGAAAACCAGTCTTTTAGCTTAAGCAACATCTTTTCTGGAACATTTTTTCCTTTGAAATTTATGATGTTGGGAAAAGCTGAGTTGTCCATTCTGACAAGAAAATGATAGCTGATAAGATGATACTCGAACTTTTGAATACCATGCTTGACAGCTAAAATTTCTTTGAACACACTGTGGTAATGGATTTGTGTGTCAGAGAAGTGTCCACTGGCATAGGCAATAAAGTGTTTTTTGCCATCTGTTTCTTCAAGGAGGATGGCCCCCTATGATTCGTCACTTGCATCAGTCTGCATTATTCGCCTGCCATCAGTGATGAGCTTTAATGGTGGCGGATTTTGCGCAATTTGCTTTAACATTGTGACAGCAAGTGTGTGGTTGTTATTCCATGAAGGTGGATTCTTCTTCAGCAAGGCTGACAGCTGGCGGGTGTGATGATCAACATGAGGAATAAAATCCCTGATATAATTAATAATACCAAGGAACCGCTGAATTTGCCTTTTGGAAAGATGCTGATCTGGAAAGTGGATGAGCTCTTGAGCAATGTGCTTTCCTGACTGATAGTGGCCATCTTTGATAGTCATTCCAAGGAATTCAATGTTATTGGTGGCAATTGTGCTTTTCTTAGCTGATAACATGATTCCATAAGATTGAATAATATCAAAGAATTGATTTAACAAATGGCGATAATCATCTTGTGTACCTAAAAACAACAGAATATCGTCAATGTAAATCAATGCACTATGGAAAATGGGTTGGAAGATTTGGACCATGGTTTTTTGGAAAATAGATGGGGTTGTTTTAAGACCAAAAGGTAAAACTATCCATTGATAGTGGGCATTGGGAATGCAAAAGGCAGTTTTGTAGCGTTCTAAAGGTTTAATTCCAAGTTGCCAAAATCTAGATTTAAGATCCAATTTTCAAAAAAGTTGCGCATTTTTTAGGTATGTGAACATGCTCTGTCTTTTTGGCAAAGGGAATTTGTCATCTTGTAAAAACATGTTTAGAGGTTGATAGTCAATGACTAATCGTTTTTTTCCCTAACAATCTCAGAATGTTTTTCAACATAAAAAGCTTGACAAGCCCATTGAGAACTAGTGGGTTCAATAAGACCTTGGGCCAGCAACTGAGAACATTCCTTTTGGGCTAGGACTAAGTCGGAAGGACTCATTCCTGGATGGGTGGCTTTGGTTGGATTGACATCTTCATTCAACTTGAAAGGCAATTGAACAAAGAAATTTGGATTTTTCCACAGAGGATTTAGATGGTGAAAGTCAGCATGAGTCTCAGGACAATATTTCAAAAACTTTGTGGAAATGTCTTGGAAAGGCTGGGAGGTTTCAGACAAACCATAAAGCTTAAGAACATTGGTGAATAGTTTAAACATGGACTTGACTCGAATTCCAATATGAATGATTTGGAGGTGTTTTATCTAGTGAATGATATTAAATCTTAACAAGATGTCCTTATTGGGCAGATGGGAACCGATGACTTTTGTCCAGATAACACAATTTGGAAAGATTTGAATACCAATGGGTTTTTTGGTAATCAATTTGGTGGTGAAGAATTTTCCATTGACTGCTTTGAAATTTTCTTCATAATGTTGCCAAGATTGATATGGAAGTATGTTTGGGTTTAACATACTTCTTTGGGCTCCGGTATCAAGAAGTTCAATAGCGGGAATTGGTCTCTGGAATTTGGAAGGTAAGATTTGGAGTTTTATGGAAGGGATAGGGATGGTAGTGTCGAGAGACAAAAGTTGTTAGTGAAAAACAGTTTGAAACTCGTCAGTTTCAGAATCATCGGATGTGTTTTGCAGTACGAACATTGTTTCATCAGTAGGCTCCTTTTGTTCTGAGAAGTAGAACTCAATTTCATCTTTGTGAGGAGAATAATCAGTGGTGGCCTGTAAATGCTCAAGGAGTCTTATTGCTTTATCTTTTTTGTTGGGGCAATCTTTAGCATACTGGCCTTTCTTTTTGCAAATGAAGCATCGACTTGACTTTCTCCTTCTCTGTTCTCTGAAAGAACTAGATCTTTTCCTGAAAAACCTGTATGATTTTCGCCTGGATTTTGATCTAGGAAACGAATCTGGATTTTTGAATTTTCAGAAATGCTTTTTCTTTTTGGTGCTGCAATCACAATCTTTCTTTTCCTTGCATTTGATCTGTAAGTAAGGCTTTTTGCAAGCACTTCGGAAAGGCTCTTTGTCTTTTAACAGTTCTTTGAAGAACTGTTTCTATTCACATAATTTTTCCAAACATCCATTGGCGATCTAAAAGATCTTTCCTAAGGAAATATTGTCAATGGTGAGATTGAGACTCATGAACTGCCTCTGTATATCTGGTTGTAATTCTTCATGTAATGATACCAGAAATACATGTTTGAGAGTCGGCTCATTGAACCCATTGAGCTTATAAAACAGGATTGACATCCGTTTATAATGGAAATCAAGATCTTTAGAGTTGAGGGAGTAGCATTTCATATTGAGGTAGTCTCGTCTTGCAGCTTCAAAGACTACTGCTGATTCTCCAATGAATTGTTGGTGAATGACAGAAAGAGCAGTTGAGACATTAGGTAGTTGCACAAACTGTAATTGTCTGTACTCTCCTAAAGTATCAAACCAATCTCTTAAAGATCCCGTAAAACGGGTAGCAAGTTCTCTAAGGACTGATATTGTAGTAGCATTTGCTCTTAACATTTGGAGATCTGTCCAAGTAGCCATTTCGGATAATCTGTCTCTTCATTTAGCTGCAGGGATATCATCAAAAGTGAACCATGGACCATTTGAAGGTTTATGATCATTTTGGGGTTGAGCGGGCTGGTTTGGAGCTAAGGATGCTTCTGGTGGATTTTCCTCAATATCTGAGGGTATTTAAAAAATGGGTCAGTTCTTGAGGATTGGGCAAGCTCGGTCTCTTCAGGTTGGGCCATAAGGATTCTCGTGATGTCAGCATAAGATTTTTAGAATCACTAGATGAAATGGAAGATTCTAAGGAAGATTCTGTTTCAGATTCAGATGGATCCTCTGAAATGGCTAGATTTGAATCAGAAGTTTGGTCTGTATCGGATGGATCTGGGATTATTTGTGCACTGTATTGTTGAATTGGGGATTTATCTTTGGCCTGAGTTGGTGTTGGTTGAGGAGGAAGTGGGGTATAAAGAGGTGGTTGCTGTTTTGGGATTGACAAAGGTGGTTGAAAAGGTTGTTTTTCTGGTCTTGGTCGAGGATGAGGTTTAGATCTAGATGGTTTTGGCAGAGGATTATTTCTAAACAAAGTATGTGTCATGCCAAATAATTTGGACGGGTCTTGTGGTTTAATGGGAGAAAGCATAGCTGCAAATGGATGGAAGGCTGGGCTGAGGGTAGGTAAGGGTGGAAAAGTGGTAAATAATGTTGGCCTTTGCCTTTCTGACTCAATCTGTTCAAGTTCTGCTTTTAATTTTCGGATTTCCTTTTCTTTTTTATTAAATTCTGGGCCATAGTATCTATGACTCAGCATGGTTCTTAATTCTGAATCTAGTTGAGAGATTCTGGATTAAAGAGTTTGATAAATTTGCTGCATCTGGGAAGTGATCGAATCCATCTTAGACTCAATATGATCAGTTCGTAAACTGATATGATTAACCTTCGTATGGATATCAACCAAGGTTTCATTTTGAGCTCTGGCATTTTGGGTTTGCCAGTTGAGAACAACCTCAAAAGGTTTGGGGTCTTCGAAGTGACCTGTGGGAGTTATGGCTGAAGAAATAAAGGGTTTGGTTACGACCTTTCGTTGTGGATCGGTCTGGATTTCTAGAGCAAGGAAATTGGAGGAATCATCTTGGGAGGTGGATGAAAACATCATACAAGTCATAGGCTGTATGAGTGGTTTGGAATTCTGGATATGTGGAAGAACTTCAGTTTTGTAATTTTTTGCAATCCATCTAAGTTCTTTTTGGTAGATGGGTAATGGAGATAGTGGTGGTGGAGGATTATGAGGTGGTTTAGTTTGGTTGTGTGAGCACGAAGTTTTAGGTATCTTCTTTTTTAGTTTTCTTCTCCGCTGTGGTTCAACATCATCTTCTTCCCAATCATCCCAACAGAGACAATCTGGGTCACAATTTCCTGATCCGGGGGAATCCCAAAGAAAGTGGCCATTAAGTTTGGTAGGGTAGACAATATATCCTTCTAAATTGAATCCTGTAATTGGCAGCTTTTCTTGAGCGGTCTGAACAGCTGTAATCATGGCTGAATAAGTGAATGAGAGCCTTGGAGGCTCCTCTGGTGCTGTTGGTGGAGGTCGAAAAGTCATTCGGACAGTTCCATCATATCTTCGCTCAAACATACTTTCTGTTGTCTGGATAGGAGAAGTATTGGTGTGGAACTTCTCATAATTTGAAATCCATTCCAAGGGCATGAGTTTTATGAGGTCATGTCTAGGGATCTGTCTTGGAATTTAAATGATGGTTGGTATCTAATCTGATTCTGCTAATACCATGAGGGCGTCAGAGTGGTGCTCAGGTGTAGGAAGATCTATGGCATGGTTCTGGAGCCTATAGACCAATTGATGGTGAAGAGTTGCAATTTTTACAGAAGAGATTTGTTCTGCACCTTGAATTTGCACTTGGACTTTCAAGGCAGTGGAGAGATTAATGTCTTGAAGAGAAAGGTTGAAATTGGGATAGAAAGTGAGTAAAACACTTCCAACATGAAGAGTGGTTAAGACAGTACCAATAACATCTTGGTAATATGTGAACTTAGTATCCAGCATAGCAATTCTGGCTGTGACTGGTAATCATTTCCTTCCATGTAAGGTTAGGATTAGTCTGACTCTGCTGATATGGAGATAAGTATAACCTTCTCTTTGCCAATTGGAAATCAATTCTGGGGGAATTTTCAGAGTGACATATTGTTCAACTGTAGTAGCCTGAAGGGAACACTAATCCAATCTGGATGACTGGATATATTCTTTTGGATGTGGTCTTTTGGTGGAAATAAGGGTTCAGATACAGCGAGTAAAGGAGTGTGGACGTTTATAGAGGTGATAAGGACTAAGAAGAGGAAAAGAAAATTCATTGATCTAAGCAGATTCAGGGATATAGGAATATTCAACTAGATTTTCTATCTTACTAGCAGTGTGTTTGGAGTAAAATTTGGGTAAGGAGAGGGTGGAAGAAAGGGAAACTGGAGTAATTACAGAAGAAAGAGAAGCGTCATTGGAGGAAGTTGATGCCATGAGTAGGAAATTCTCTCTGTCGTTGAAGGCTCGAAAAAAAAACAAAAAGAAAACGTTGATCATACCATTTTGAGAAGTGAAGAGCAGATGGCCAAAGGCCCCCGTTCTTTTAGATATGGGTCTCTGTTTATACATGATGGATGATGTGGATTTAGGGTTTTGTTTTGAACCCTCAACCTAATGGCATGTGTCACTCATCATTTCTATACACGTGGAAGTAAATTTAGTCATAGGGAATTATTCCACACATGTGTATTTTCCTGTTATATGACTTTTGGATGTGATTTTCCTAAATCAATGGAATAAGGAAATAATTCCCCTTCTTGCCATCTTTATGTGATCCAAAAGAATTTTTCCTTCGATGTTATCCCCCCGGAATAGCTTGGGTGTTATTGCCTCGGAATAGTTTCTTTCATCTGAAAGGATAGACGCATGGCATGGTTTGGTTCCTTTGAAACATGGCCCCTATAAGAGGAACGTTATCAATGAACTTTTCTCTTAGTTAACTTAGAGAAAGGTGAATTTATTTTCTCTCAATTGAAGTTTCGAGATGAAATGTTAATTCTTTGAATTTTTCCTCTAAACTAAAGTTTCAGGAGGAAATGGTAATCATTTTTTGAACATTTTCCCTCAACTGAAGTTCTAGAAGAAAATATGAATTGTTCTTTAAATTGATAAAACTAATTCCTCTAAATTGAAGTTCTACTAGGAATTGCGAATTGTTCTTTAAATCGATTACCAAGTGAAAATGTCAGTTTTCTAAATTTTTTTCTTGAATTGATATTCTTTGGGGAAATTCAAATTTTCCTAAGAACTTCTGATGGTTCTAGAATAATTTATAAAAGAATTTTTGCAAGTGTTGAGTGTTAGAAAATGCATATTTATAAAGGAGAAAACCGTCATTTTACATTTTAAGTCTTACTAACAACCCTTACTTTTATATATTTAACCTTCTTGTGATTTAATTACATGTGTTTTATTTTAATTAAGTATTTTATGTATTTTAGGGGCATTATAGTCATTTCACAATAAAGGAGAGATCAGACGGCAAAACGGACATCACTTTTGAACTCAGGACGGTCGAAAACCTTAGGAGGAGCATAAAAGGAAAAATGGCACTATTCACATGTACGGTACTATTCACGTGTACGGTACTGTATACGTTACTGTTCACGACACTGTTCACATAGACGGATGATGACGTGGCATTGGCCGATGATGTGGCATTGACTGATGAGGTGTCACGATCCTGTTGGACTAAAATTCTTATGTACTGTTGATAGTGACGTGGCAGCATATCAGTGGACGAAAAATCTCGCGTACGGTGCATGCATCACACAGGATTATTTTCAACCAAACCGCGTTACTGTTCATCCGGGTCAAACCGCGTTACTGTTCAAAGTCGGGTCAAACCGTGTTACTGTTCATCCGCGTGGTCAAACCGTGGACTGTTGACTGATGACGTGGCGCAATCCTGAGCGTCCAAACTGTTTTTAATCCGATGGCCATGATTTACTCCATGTATCTATAAAAAGGGGGCCTCCCCCCCCTAATTTGATATCTCTGAATCCATTTTTGGGATCCATTTTTTGTAATTCCCTCTCCATCTTGTATTTTCTTCGTATTTTAATAAATTCCCATTTTGCCCCTAGTTCAATTATGAGTAGCTAATTTTCGTTCAAGCTTGGGTTGAAGGTGAAGTCTCAACATGTGTCATGGGCTTAATTTGGTAAATTTATTTTCTCTTCCCCTCTAGTTTTTGTGGATGTTTTGACTTCTCGTCGACAAATAATAATATTCTTGTCTAGTACCGCCTTGGTTTCACCGGCCCCCTAGTACAAGGTTATTATTATTTGGCACGATAAGCCCTTAGCACCATATTGATTAGAGCGTGGTTCATGAGGTGTGGATTCCCCCCTTATGATTTAATTGGCATTAATACGGATTATTTAGCCCATGATGCATGTTGATACGGATCCAGATACCCAAGTACGTCAATTTAATAGATTTTCTCTTCAATTTATTCTCTCCATTGCAATTCCAATTTTAGAATTTATTCTCGCCATTTTAATTTAAGTATTAGCATATTCCAAATCATTTCCACCATAAATCCAACTACCCATTTACAAAATTAATTCTATATATAATTAAAATCCACCTCCTCGTGGGATCGACACTCGTCACCATTAGTCTATACTACAATAGATTCGTGCGCTTGCGAGTACATTAAAATTTGCACAACAAGTTTTTGGCGCCGTTGCCGGGGAGGTAAGTAATTTTAATTCATAGAATTAATTTTTGTGAATAATTTCTTTTATTTGTTTTCTTGTATTTTTTTTTATTATTAAAAAAAAAAGAAAAAACATTTAAAGGTTAGTATTTCTTTTCTTTTTCTCTTCTTTAAAATTTTGTAATTTAATTTTCCATTTATTTTTCTTTGTAATTTTTTTTTTGTTTATCTTATTAATTTAATTTTTAGTTAATTTCTTTCACGTATTTATTTTTGTGTATTTTTATAGAAAGGTTGTAATAGCGCAATAAGGTTAGTATCGTAATTTCTCCCTCTTCTTTATTTTTATCTTTATTTTTTGTTTTGTTTGCATCTTTATTATTATTATTATTTTTTTATTTTATTTATTTTGCATGCATGGTCGTAGGTCATTATTACCTAACCTTGAACCTATAGACCTTGAATTAGAAAAAACACTTCGCACACACAAACACGTTAAAAATAAAATGGATTTACAAGCACCACAGGAGAGGCCATTTAAGGACTATTTTAGTCCCTTAGCTAATTTGAGCACGTCATGCATAAGATACCCAAATGTAGCTGCTAGGAGTTTTGAATTAAAACCTAGTGTGTTAAATTGTCTCCCTACATTTTATGGCCTAGAAAATGAGGATCCATATAATCATTTGAATGATTTCATGCCATTTGTCAAACATTCAAATATGAGAATTTTTCAGATGATGACGTTAAACTTAGACTATTCCCATTTTCTTTAAAAGATAGAGCTCGTTCATGGCTTAATACATTGCCTGCTAATAGCATTGCATCATGGGAACAAATGGTTACAAAATTTTTAAATAAATATTTCCCAGTGCATAAAACCAATGCTATTCGCAGGGAAATCTCGGAGTTTACCCAGAAAGATGACGAGCAATTTTTCGAAACATGGGAGCGATTCAATGGGCTACTCTTGAAGTGTCCACATCATGGGTACGAGAAATGGCACCAATGCCAATACTTTTTGGAAGGATTATTGCCGAATGTGCAAGAATGGCTAATGGCAACGAGTGGAGGAGAGCTAATGTCAAAAAGTGCATCAGAGATTTGGGAATTCTTCCAGCGACAAGCAGATAATTCCCAACAACGGAGTCGATCACTCAGGACTACTAGAAGAATTAAAGGAGTGAATGAGGTTCAAATTGGCGAATCAAGTTCAGAAATTAAAGAAGTCAAAGCGATAATTGAAGGTCTCTCTCGACAAATAGCATCATTATCGACTGCTAAATCAACAGAGCCACATGACCATGACTCATACTCAGATCAAGCCAATGCCATAGGTGTAATGAGAAAGCCATCAAATTACAACCCATACTCCAACACATATAACCCTGGATGGAGAGACCACCCCAATTTTTCATGGTCTCAAGGATTCCAACAGAATGGATCAACAGCTCCAGCTCCACCAATTCCACAAAATCCTCAAGCCTCTCAGCCACCATTTAGACCATACAATCAGAACCAGAACTACTCTCAACCTAGACCATGGGAGGATTCATTCCAAAATCTCAAGAATCTTACTCACTCTACGATTGAGCAACAGAACCGCACCATTGATGGACTACGAAATGAATTGAGAGCGGGCTTCAACTCACAAGCCCAATCAGTTTCAAGCCTTGAGAAGATGGTGGGACAACTTGCTTCTTCAGTTCAGACCTTGGCAATGACCGTTGAGAAAGGTAAGTTTCCAAGTCAACCAGTGCCTAACCCTAAAGGAGTACATGAAGCAAGTACCAGTTCACCACAGCAGCATGGAGAGGTCAAAGCAGTAATGACCTTGCGAAAAGGAAAGGAAGTCGACAACAAAGTGGAGATGCCGGTGACAAAAGAAAATCAAATTGTACCTGTGAATGTTGAAGACTCATCACCGGAGGAGAAAGAAGAAACTAACCCACGAGAATATGTTCCGAAAGCTCCATTTCCTCAGAGGTTAGCTAAAGGAAAAAAGGGAAAATCCACAGGTGAGATTCTTGAAATCTTCAAACAGGTAAGTGTTAACATCCCTTTGCTAGATGCTATAAAACAAGTTCCATCTTATGCCAAGTTTCTTAAAAACCTTTGTACTAAAAAGAGAAATATGCATGTTCAAAAGAAGGCATTTTTAACAGAAAACGTTAGTTCTATACTCCAACATAAAATTCCTTTAAAATGCAAAGACCCAGGCTCCCCCACTATCTCATGTAGTATAGGGAACCACACAATTGAGAATGCTTTGTTGGATTTAGGAGCTAGTGTAAATCTTCTGCCTTACTCTGTATTCGTGAAACTTGGACTGGGAGAATTACACCCAACTCCAGTGGTGTTACAACTTGCAGATCGGTCCACAAAAATACCTCGTGGTATTGTGGAGGACGTGCTTATCCAGGTAGACAAGTTTTATTTTCCTGTTGATTTCATTGTAATTGACACTCAACCAATACAGGATTCAAGGAAGCACATCCCCATTATTCTAGGCCGACCTTTCTTGGTAACTGCGGATGCTCACATTCAATGCAGGACTGGAAATATGCAATTGTCTTTCGGCAACATGACTATGGAGCTGAACATCTTCAACATTGCCAAACAACCTCACAGTGCAGATGATGGAATTGTTGATGTGGATTTAATTGAAGCATTAGTTGATGACACTTTTCTTTCAAACCTTAGTGATGATCCTTTACAAACATGTTTAACTCACTTTGGTTTGGATTTTGATGTTGACAGATCGGTCGATGAGGTCAACGCCCTGCTTGACTCAGCACCATCTATGGATACTAATAAATGGAAGTCAAGAGTTGAACAACTAGCACCATCAGAGAAGCAACTCATTCCATCATCAGAATCACCACCGAAACTCGAGCTCAAACCATTGCCCAACACTTTGGAATATGCGTTTTTGGGAGAAGAAAGTACTCTGCCGGTAATCATCTCATCATCCCTAAATGACGAACAAAAAGGTAAGTTGTTGGATGTTTTAAAAGAGCACAAAGAAGCATTAGGATGGACCATAGCAGATATTAAAGGTATAAACCCAGTAGATTGCATGCATTACATTCACCTTGATGAAAATGCTAAAACTACTAAGGAGATGCAACGTCGGTTAAATCCTAACATGAAAGAAGTTGTTAGAACTGAGGTTCTTAAGCTATTAGATGCAGGTATCATTTACCCAATTTCTGATAGTTCATGGGTCAGTCCTGTACAAGTTGTCCCTAAAAAGTCAGGAGTCACAGTAGTTACCAATGCTGATAATGAATTGATACCCACTAGAGTGACTACAGGATGGCGTGTATGCATTGATTATAGAAAATTGAATTCTGTCACACGTAAAGACCATTTTCCTTTACCATTTATTGATCAAATGCTTGATAGATTAGCAGGTCATGAATTTTATTGCTTTCTAGATGGCTACTCAGGATACAATCAGATCCCCATAGCACCAAAAGATCAAGAGAAAACTACTTTCACTTGCCCTTTTGGCACATTTGCATATAGGAGAATGCCATTTGGATTATGTAATGCACCTGCTACATTTCAACGATGCATGCTAAGCATTTTTTCTGATATGGTTGAACGATTTCTTGAAGTCTTTATGGATGACTTTTCTGTCTTTGGTGATTCATTTGATCAATGTTTACATCATCTAACACTAGTTCTGCAGAGATGTATCGAGAAGAACTTGGTCTTAAATTGGGAGAAATGCCATTTTATGGTAAAACAAGGTATTGTTCTCGGTCACATCATTTCGAGCAAAGGTATTGAGGTTGACAAAGCCAAGGTGGATCTCATTTCTAATCTTCCTCCACCCAAAACAGTCAGAGAAGTAAGATCTTTCCTTGGGCATGCTGGTTTCTATAGACGTTTCATTAAAGATTTTAGCAAAGTTTCTAGACCCTTATGCAATTTACTTGCTAAGGATGTACCTTTTATCTTTAATGATTCATGTCTTATGGCGTTTGAAAAATTAAAACAGTTGTTGACATCATCACCCATCATTCAGGCCCCGAACTGGAGCTTACCATTTGAACTCATGTGTGATGCATCTGATTATGCAGTAGGAGCAGTATTAGGACAAAGAGTTGATCGAATTCCCCATGTTATTTACTATGCTAGTATGACATTAAATGATGCACAGTTGAACTATTCAACTACTGAAAAAGAAATGCTAGCAGTAGTGTTTGCATTAGAAAAATTTCGATCTTATCTCATTGGTTGTAAAATAATTGTGTTCACAGATCATGCTGCTCTTAAATATCTTCTCACAAAGAAAGATGCAAAAGCTAGACTAATTCGTTGGGTGTTACTTTTGCAGGAATTTGACTTGGAATTCAAAGATAAGAAAGGGTCAGAAAATGTTGTGGCGGACCATCTCTCTCGTCTCCATTTTGACACAATAATAGAACAATTACCATTAAATGAGTCATTTCCAGATGAACAATTAATGAGTGTGGAAGTATTACCTTGGTATGCTGATATAGTTAATTATCTTGTTACAGGTAAACTTCCAGAGCATTGGACCAAGCAAGACAAGATCAAATTCTTTGCGGAAATAAAGAATTTCTTTTGGGATGACCCGTATTTGTTCAAGTATTGTGCAGACCAAATTGTTAGACGATGTGTCCCAGAAAATGAAATTCAGAATATCCTTTCATTCTGCCATGAACAAGCTTGTGGAGGCCATTTCAGTGCTAAGAAAACAGCGACTAAAGTTTTACAATGTGGTTTCTATTGGCCAACACTATTTCGAGACGCTTACACTTTTTGTTCTTCATGTGATAGGTGTCAACGAATGGGAAGCATTACACGAAGGAACATGATGCCACTAAATCCAATTTTAGTGGTTGAGATTTTTGATGTATGGGGTATCGACTTCATGGGACCCTTTCCCCCGTCTTTTGGCCATCAATACATATTGGTTGCTGTTGACTACGTATCAAAATGGGTAGAAGCAATTCCATGTAGGACCAATGATCACAAGGTGGTGATAGCATTTTTGAAAAGCAACATTGTCTCGCGCTTTGGATTCCCTCAAGCAATAATCAGTGATGGTGGTGCCCACTTTTGTAACAAAGCATTCAAAGCTCTTTTGACAAAGTATTCAATCACACACAAAGTGGCGACCCCGTATCATCCGCAAACCAGTGGCCAAGTTGAGATCTCCAATCGAGAAATAAAGCACATATTAGAAAAAACGGTGAGGCCGGACAGAAAAGATTGGTCATTAAGACTTGATGATGCCTTATGGGCATATAGAACGGCTTTCAAGACCCCGATTGGGATGTCACCCTACAGGCTAGTGTATGGAAAAGCTTGCCACCTACCTGTGGAACTCGAGCATCGTGCGTATTGGGCCATCAAGAAATTCAATTTTGACATGCAGCAAGCCAACTCAGAAAGAAGATTACAACTGGCAGAACTTGAAGAAATTCGCAATGATGCGTACGAAAATGCCAAGATTTACAAGCAACGAATGAAAGTCTTCCATGATAAGCAAATTATGAGAAAATCGTTCACTCCAGGTCAGAAAGTGCTTTTATTCAATTCTCGCTTGCACCTATTCCCAGGTAAGTTACGCTCTCGTTGGTCTGGCCCATTTATTGTTCATACTGTTTTTCCACATGGGGCAATTGAAATTAAAGACCCAAAGAATGGTGTCACGTTTAAAGTTAATGGTCAAAGATTAAAGCCATATCTAGAGTACCAACCACATGAAGAAGACACCGAAATAAATTTGAGTGACCCACCAAATTTGAATTGATTTTTTTTTCTTTTCGTTGATTTGATTTTTCTTTCTTTCTTTTTATTATTATTCTTTTGCTAATTGAAATTGTTTTTGCATAAGTGTGTTTATTTTACCATTAAGTTTTCTCTTATAATTTTTAATCATGAGTCTCATACTTAGACCGTTCCTCCTGAACATTCTTAAACCACTTCAACGTGTCAAAACTCATCTCAAAAGACAGATTCAATTTTGTAAAACACATCGCATTTGGGCTCTACAACCACCAGAGTTAGTAGCCTATGTTGAGGGTTTAGAACACCAACTCAGAGACATTGAGAGAAGTGTTTACGACATCCAGTTGGAGCTTGAGGTAAATTCAATAAGAGGACGATTTTAATTTTCTTTGTGTGTTTTAATTTGTTTTTCTATTTGTGTGCTTTAGTTTGTTACCCCGGTGAAATGGCGGATAACGGTACTCCGTGACAATCAAGTCGGTTACTTCAGTTTCCCATAATAACTGATATTCTGAGGCGAAGGTATGGACAGAAACGAGATTCTAGCGAAGCTTCACAAGCGATTCCCTTCATTTCCTCAGAATGCCCTCCTTACGATCTATAAAGCTCGGTCCGAACGCATGCGATTACTCATGAGGAATAACATACCTGCTGACATCCGTTGGTTAATCGAGGCTAAAGTACGATCGGCAGGTGAGTTACCTCCAAAATTTATTGCATACATGCCTGGTTGTGGTAAAGGAAATTATGCAAGAAAGCGACGAGCTCGAAGAATTTCTGTTGCTTGTCATAAGTGTGCCAGAATGAGTTGCAATAAAAACCCATGTTCTTTAGGAATGGTGTCTGATAACAGGGAAGATAAGATTCAATTCATTAGGGATGGCTTGAATAAGGAGTCATTGGATGATATCCTTTTGTCTCTTGAAACGCATCCCAGTGGATATGTGCAAGGAGCGATTCTCCAGTTATGGCCATTATTCCAGAAAGAGCATGCACGATATAGTCTCGGGAATCTGACTATAAACGACCCTGTTTGCCAGTTTATAAGAAAACTGGATAGGAAGCCTATCCTCGACCCATAGAGGGCGTTCAAGCCGTTTCTGGACGTAAAACCAGAGGAAGATGTGAGCCACAGTCGCAACTACCTGTAAATATCCTTTTACTTTATTGTTATTTTATTTCACTATTGTCTTATTGTTTGCATTATTGTCTTTAATAATTTTATTACTGTTTGCTTTTTCCTTTTACTGTTTTCTTTTTGACTTGCGAGCCACGTGCTTTACGCGTTATTTGACACTGACATATTACCTCATACACAACCATGACCCACTATCACCAAGACTCTTAAATGTGATTTCTTTTTTGTCAAGCACTCACAAATTATTTTCGAGAAGTATCACAATGGCAGCTACTCCCAATAGACAATTCAAGAACATTTGTGTGCTTTCTGGATTTACCTATGGCAAACATAAAGAGTTCGTTGAGGCAGCCATAGATCTTGGTCGAAGCATAGCAGCGAGAAATTTACATTTGGTGTATGGAGGAGGTAACCGAGGGTTATCAAAAATGGTCTCCGAAGCAGCTTTTATCAGAGGAAGTCAAGTGTTAGGCATCATCCCAAGAGTCCTAAAATCATTGGGCAGTTCGTCTGACTCATCAACTGGAGAAGAGTTAGTCGTCTCAGGTATGCAAGAAAGAATAACTGAAATGCTTAATCATGCTGATGCTTTTGTTTTCCTTCCAGGAGATCTTGCAACACTAGAGGCACTTATGACACTAGCATCTTGGGCCCATCTACACATTCACCAGAAACCCATCGGTTTGTTAAATGTCAATAACTTTTATGATGGCTTTATCGCATTTCTTAACCATGCAATAAAAAACTACTTCATTCCTTCTAATGTGAAAAAACTTTTTATTTGTGCTCACACTGCTAATGAGCTACTTGATATGTTACAAGCTTATAAACCGGAGCCAGACCCCTGGACCTTTGTGTTGGAGCGACCAAATAATGATGGTAACAGTAGCCGCAGTAAGAAGTACAAATTAGATTTAACTCTCCGCCTGTAAATATTTTCTTCTGTGTTGCACCACCCAGGTGATGTCTTCTAAACTCTACTTCTTTCCTTTAAAACATTGAGGACAATGTTTCGTTCTGGTTGGGGGGAGGGAATAGTCGACAATTGTGGAATCTTGGTTAAGTTTTTACTATTTTTTTTTGTTGTAGAAACTAACTGTTGCTAACGTTTTGTGTTGAAGATGGCTGAATATGGAGTGTAGTTACTCTAGAAACGCATCTTCATCGTTTTAAAAAAAAAAAATTGTTTTCTTCCTCTTTCTCCTTTATAAATATATATTTTCTAATTTTTGAGTCGAAGATGGCTGAATATGGAGTGTCGTGCCTCTAGAAACGCATCTTCTTAGTTAAAAAAAAAATTTCTTTTTCTAATAAATTTTTCTACATCATTTTCACATTCCTGCATGCATATTTTTCTTTCATGTTTAGAATAGGTTGGGGGGTAGAATGTTGTTAAAAAAAAATTTGTGTTATTTGTTTTAACATTGGATGACATGATTAATTTCAAATTTTATTATTTGTATTATCTTTGGTCTTAAGTGATGTTACGCTATGTTTGCTACTTTACATGTTGATGTCGGAGACAAATATGAGTTGCTTGAAGGAATGAACATGTCATAAATAAGTGCCAAGTGAGTTGTTGAGCCTATCATTTTCTTGGAGAGTAACCCTTTTGCCCATTCTCTATACAGCTTAGCAGTTTATTATTTTATACACGATCTCTACATTTCTTTTGAGTTAACCCTTTAAAAAAAATGGTAAAAAAAAAAAAAAAATGTGTGTTGCTACATTGGGAGGCCCATCTAACTAGTAGATATGGATAATTATTTAGAGCCCTAAAAGACGATGGAAAGGCCATCTTTGATCCGTTTGAGCCTTTCTAGCCATCCCTTTTATTAAATATCCATAGTTACCCTTTTTGAACCTTTAAAAAAAAAAAAAAAAAAAACCTTTTCTTTGTCAACTTATCATCTTAACCCACTCCGATTTGGAGTATTACCCGATGTCTTATAAGTTCCATCACCTATTTATGTTTGAGAAAATGTAAATAATTATGTTGTTCAGTGAAGTTATGACAAATAAAAGCTAAAAAAAAAGAAAAAAAAGTTGTTGTTTCAAAAGAATAAAAATAACAACAATAGGTGAAATACACCTTGCAACTTCAAAAAAAAAAAAAAAAAAATTCTCTGCATTTTTCTCAAACATATACTTTGTTTTCCTTATTTCCTTTCTTTGTTAGCCATATCCCTAGCCTACGTTACGTCCTAATAAAAGTCCTTCTTGATTTTAGGGAACTATAGTTTGAAGTAGAAGCTAGTTATATGGGCTAAAAAGATGTAGTGATGCATAATTAAAAAAAAAAAAAAAAAAGAAGATAAATAAAGTGGGTTGACTAACATTTTATTTGACTTGAGATCGTATTATTTCTAAGCTGAGGGCATATTTATTTTATCTTGGTGAGAGCATGTGATATCACTTCTTTATTATTTTCTCTCTCAATTACCATTCATTGGAGTGACTATTTTTATTGGGATTAATTTATTTGTGAGAGTGTCACTACTTCCAGTGAGATTTTGGGGTTTGACATGTCATTCTTGAGAGTAGCTAAAACAAAGTCTACTGGGCTAATTCATGTGGATGGTTGATGTGGGTGTGATGTTGCTTTAGACTGGAGATAATGCTTATACTTTTATTTGATTGCTATCATTAATCTGATGGAATAAATACGAGTGTTTCTATTAAAACAAAAAAAAAATTATTTTGAATTTGAATTTTGTTTTCGCTTTATTTGCTAGGGACTAGCAATAAGCTGGTTGGGGGGTGTGTTGAGTGTTAGAAAATGCATATTTATAAAGGAGAAAACCGTCATTTTACATTTTAAGTCTTACTAACAACCCTTACTTTTATATATTTAACCTTCTTGTGATTTAATTACATGTGTTTTATTTTAATTAAGTATTTTATGTATTTTAGGGGCATTATAGTCATTTCACAATAAAGGAGAGATCAGACGGCAAAACGGACATCACTTTTGAACTCAGGACGGTCGAAAACCTTAGGAGGAGCATAAAAGGAAAAATGGCACTATTCACATGTACGGTACTATTCACGTGTACGGTACTGTATACGTTACTGTTCACGACACTGTTCACATAGACGGATGATGACGTGGCATTGGCCGATGATGTGGCATTGACTGATGAGGTGTCACGATCCTGTTGGACTAAAATTCTTATGTACTGTTGATGGTGACGTGGCAGCATATCAGTGGACGAAAAATCTCGCGTACGGTGCATGCATCACACAGGATTATTTTCAACCAAACCGCGTTACTGTTCATCCGGGTCAAACCGCGTTACTGTTCAAAGTCGGGTCAAACCGTGTTACTGTTCATCCGCGTGGTCAAACCGTGGACTGTTGACTGATGACGTGGCGCAATCCTGAGCGTCCAAACTGTTTTTAATCCGATGGCCATGATTTACTCCATGTATCTATAAAAAGGGGGCCTCCCCCCCTTAATTTGATATCTCTGAATCCATTTTTGGGATCCATTTTTTGTAATTCCCTCTCCATCTTGTATTTTCTTCGTATTTTAATAAATTCCCATTTTGCCCCTAGTTCAATTATGAGTAGCTAATTTCCGTTCAAGCTTGGGTTGAAGGTGAAGTCTCAACATGTGTCATGGGCTTAATTTGGTAAATTTATTTTCTCTTCCCCTCTAGTTTTTGTGGATGTTTTGACTTCTCGTCGACAAATAATAATATTCTTGTCTAGTACCGCCTTGGTTTCACCGGCCCCCTAGTACAAGGTTATTATTATTTGGCACGATAAGCCCTTAGCACCATATTGATTAGAGCGTGGTTCATGAGGTGTGGATTCCCCCCTTATGATTTAATTGGCATTAATACGGATTATTTAGCCCATGATGCATGTTGATACGGATCCAGATACCCAAGTACGTCAATTTAATAGATTTTCTCTTCAATTTATTCTCTCCATTGCAATTCCAATTTTAGAATTTATTCTCGCCATTTTAATTTAAGTATTAGCATATTCCAAATCATTTCCCCCATAAATCCAACTACCCATTTACAAAATTAATTCTATATATAATTAAAATCCACCTCCTCGTGGGATCGACACTCGTCACCATTAGTCTATACTACAATAGATTCGTGCACTTGCGAGTACATTAAAATTTGCACAACAGCAAGCGGATATTTTCAACCTTGGTTTAGCTTAGCCATTCCTTTGTTTAGCTTTCTCATGTTGGCTCTGACTTTTTTTTTCCTTGTTTAGTCTTTGCCTTGGTTTTTCTTTAACCTTCATTTGCCTTGCTTAGCTCTTGCCTTTTCTGGGCTTGGTTTGGCTTGCTCTTCTGGTCATGGCTTTTGTTTTTCTTACTTACCCTTTGCATTGCTTTAAACCTTTGCTTGCCTTGCTCGGCTTTACCCTTTTCTTAACGTGGCTTGCTCTTCTTGCCTTGGTTTTGCCTAAGTGTTTCCTTAACCTTTGTTTGCCTTGTTGGCCATTGGTCTTTAATTTGCTTGGCTTGCTTTTGTAACCTGGGCTTTTGTTTGCTTTAGTTTTCCTTTAGCTTTTATTTGCCTTGTTTGGCACTGTCCTTGCCTTTCAGTGATAAGTGCCTTCAAAGTTCTATTTCCCTAAATTCAAGAGTTTTTTACACTTAGACTATAAAAACAAACTTGAAATTTGGATTATCAAGACCCAAAATGCCTTTGGAAGAATTGAGAATTTATCATTAGTCCTTGACATCACTCGCATGTTTGAGCTTACATGCACTAATGCTCCAGATTTAATACTACAAATTGCTTTAATGGTTCAACCACTTTAACAAAAGATCCAATGAAGGGTTTCAATTTGACTTCATTTATAATTATTTATTAACTTAAATCCAACACTCCATAATGCACCATATTGGTCGCCAACTTAAGGCTGTTGAATTTTATCACTGATAAAGTGATCCTGAGTGCTCAAAGCATTAAAGATCTGTTGCTTGTTCTAGAAGGGCCAATTATGAGAGCACGAGCTAAGAAGATCAAGGAAGCAATGCAAGGATTTGTGCAAGCTACTTTGGATGAATTCAATTCATATTCAATTTGTAAGAGACCAATATTGAAAATGGGCTTGAAAGAGGAAGGACCAGCTTGGTATACTTAATTCGATCTAATGAAGTGGTGAGCATCGAAGAGGACAATTTTTGAAGTAAAAGAGGGGCTGGAAAATAGTTCTAAAGCTTTAACTGCATTCCTTACATCGAGAGCTTCGAAAAGGTATATTGTGAGCCCAAATCTGAGATCATATGCTCAAGTAATAGTCTGTTTAAAATCAGTGGCTCTACAGGCCAGGGCCCATGCGGCTTCGGGATTTAATTTTAGGGCTTTTCTTATGTTTTTAAGTTAAAGTAGGGTTAGCCACCTCATACAAACACTCTTTTATGTTCTTTGAACCGACTTGTGTTTGACAATCTTGAGTTTGATATCATTAGAGAGGATTTTCTCAAATTGTTCTTGAAAAAACTTTCGACTTACCAAAGGAGTTGCTAACCTTTATGGCATCTTATCTAGCAATCCAGGTTCTTGAGATTTAGCTTCTCAAGGGTTGGATCTTTTATCTGAATTCTGATCATATTGGCTTTCTTAGGTTCTTATCAATCTAGTTGTGCGTTTTTCTAGCTAAATCTAGAGGGGTTCTCAACAGTTGGTATCAGAGCTTAGGCACCAAGGTCAGATTCATCTATCTTTATTGTTTTTCATTCTTGTTTGAGATTTTTCATTCTTGTTCTAGTTTTCTAAAAAAAAATAAAAAGAAAGAAAAATGGTGAACAGTGCCCCATGACATAGTGCCACATGAACAATATTTTTAGAGTTGCTTTTTGTCAATTTTGGATCCTTGTGGTTTATTCTCGTTAAATCTACAAATTTTACTTATTCATTTTCCTAAATTCATTCGAATTTCAGTTATTTGGGGTTTCCAAAATAATAATAATAATCATATTTGGTAATCTTCTTTCTTTCTTTGTTTTGTTATTCTTTTTTCTTGTTTTCTTGTTCCTTTGTTTCTTTTTTTTTAATTCTTGTTTTTTGGACTATGATTGTTAGAGGGATTATACTTTGGTGCTTTCCCTTGATTGAGTCATTAGTTCATAAAGAACTTGACTAAGAAAATATAAGAGTGGTAAAAGGTAAGAGTGTGTGAGCACAACTTCATGTAAAAGGCTATTTAAATATAAACACGAGTGGAGTGACATCTCATGTGTGAACCCATGAGGCTTGTGAGGTTTATTATTATTTTTCTCTATTTTCTTCTAACTTTTCTTTGCATTTTACTTCAAATGACTAATATGGATAATAAAAGTGAGGCGCCATCTTACACGGTAGATCTTACTTTAAACTCTGAAAGCAATATGAGGTTTGAAGAGAAATGAAGCTAGTTGAGGCAACATGGGGATGCCATTGAGAGTATTCAGAAGGAGCAAACTAGTAGAGAATGTAACGAGGCTGGACATGATGAAACAAGATATAACGGGAGAAATAATAAGCGCATATATGAGCCTATGGATGAGTATGAGGCAGAGAATGAATAATAATGACAATTAAAGATCAACTTAACCTTCTTTTCCCACTCCAAGTAAGCCTCGAGGTCACTTTTTCCTTGAAATGAATGAATGGTCACCTTGATTTTACCTAAACCCCTATCCTCATCATTGAATTCACTGACTATGCTATTATTTGGTAGGATCGGTTGGTGAATAATAAACGCACGAATCGTGAGAGGCCTATAGCTATATGAGGAGAGTTGAGGGCACTTATAAGGAAACAGTTCATTCCTAGCCATTCCCATCGAGATCTTTATCTTAAGCTACAGAGTCTTACCCAAGGATCAAAGAGTGTAGAGGATTACCATAAGGAGATGGAGATTGCTATGATTCAGGCTATTGTAGAGGAAGATAGGGAAGCTACAATGGCACAATTTTTGACTAGGTTGAACAAAGAGATTACCAATATTATATGGAGTTAGAGGATATGGTCCATATGGCTATGAAGATATAGAGATAATTGAAGAGGAAGGATACAACTAGATATATTTTGGTGTCTTCAAGCCAGTGAAAGCTGAAGTGGAGTAGTATTGAGAGACGAAATGAAGCTATTAAGACTGAACCACCTAAGGCAAGAGAAGATTTCATTAGCAAAAGCAAGTCTATGGTTGAATTTCAACCACAGAAGAATCAAGACATCAAGTGCTTCAAGTGTTTGGGTTCCGGACACATTCCTTCTCAGTGTCCAAATAAGAGAGTTATGGTAATGCAAGATAGTGGGAAAGTAATGAGTGAGAGTGATGGTGGAGAGATGCTAGAGTTGATTGATGCTAATGATGATGATGACGTCGAATACCCTGCAAAAGGTGAATCCCTAGCTTTTAGGCATACGTTGAGTACACAACTGAGTTTTGATGGCATGGAGCTACAGAGAGAGAACATCCTCCATTCTAGATACATTGTGAATGACAAAGGGTGTAATATGATAATAGATAGTGGGAGTTGCACCAATATAGCTAGTACTACCCTTATAAAGAAGTTAGGGCTACCCTTGCTAACACATCCAAGCCTCTATAGATTGCAGTGATTAAATAATTATGGAAATGTTAACAAGTGTTGGTAACATTTACTATTGAGAAGTATGGTGATGAAGTGCTTTGAGACGTAGTTCATATGCATATTGGGCATTTATTATTGGGGAGGCCATGGCAATATGATAGGAAGGTGACAATGATGGGTTTAGGAATATATATAGCTTTGTCAAGGATAGGAGAACTGTGACTCTTGTTCCTTTAACACCAAAAGAGGTCTACGAGGACCAAATAAAGATGAGAGAAACGAAAGGACAACACAAAAAAAGTAAAGCTGAGAGTTTTGAAAAGAAAAAGAGAGTGAGGCTAAAAGTGAAAGAAAAGAAAAGAGTGAGAAAGAGGGAAGAGTGAAAAATAACTTTTTTGTAAGAGTGGTGAGATTAGGAAAGCATATAAAGCAAGCTATTTCATGGTTTTGCTCGTGCTCAAAGAATTATATCTAACCCTTGATTACACTAACCTTCCTCTCCCTAGTGTTGTTACTTCTTTGTTACAGGAGTTTGAAGATATTTTTCTCGAGCAAATACTTATTGACTTACCACCCATTAAAGGTTTTCTCGAGCAAATACTTATTGGCTTACCACCCATTAAAGGTATTAAGCATCATATCGATTTCATACTAGGAGCTGTCATATCCAATAAACTAGCCTATAGAAGTAATCCCCAGGAGACCAAAGAGCTTAAAAGGCAGGTTATAAAGCTAATGAGTAAGTGCTATTAGTACCAAAGAATGATGGAAATTGGAAAATGTGTATTGATTGTCGAGCCATCAATAATATCACGGTAAAGTATCGCCATCCTATTTTTAGGTTAGATGATATGCTAGATAAATTGTATTGAGCCTATTTATTTTTATAAAATTGATTTAAAAGGTGGCTACCACCAAATTCACATGAAAGAAGGTGATGAATGGAAAACTACTTTTAAGACGAAGTATGGATTACATGAATGGTTAGTTATGCCTTTTGATCTTACTAACGCACGTAGTACTTTTATGAGATTAATGAATCATGTGTTGCGTGCATTTATAGGTTAGTTTGTTGTTGTTTACTTTGATGATATTCTAGTGTACAACAAGACTTTAGATGAGCATATTGAGCATTTGCGATGTGTGTTAGATGTTTTAAGGAAAGAAAACTTGAACACAAATTATAAGAAATATGTTTTTTGCTTGGAAAATTTTATTTTTCTTGGCTTTGTTGTCGGTGCAAATGGTAGATAGATCAAAAGAAAGGTTAGGGCTATTAGTATTAAAGAGTGGCTGATGCCTAAGAGCATTACTGAGGTAAGAGCTTTCATGGTTTATCTAGTTTTTATCGGCGATTTGTTAAGGATTTCAGCACTATTGTCACACTTCTTATTGATGTTGTTAAAAAGAATGTTGTATTTACTTGCAGTGCTGAATATGATAAAGCATTCATTGATTTTAAAGAAAGGTTATGTTTTGCACCTGTTCTAGCATTACATGATTTTAACCGCACTTTTGAGATTGAGTGTGATGCCATCGAATGCCCATTACTTATTTTAGTGAGAAGTTGAGTGGAGTAGCCTTGCGGTATCTTACCTATGATAAGGAGCTCTACGCGCTTGTGAGGGTCTTAGAAATTTGGTAGCATTACCTATGGCTTAAGGAGTTTGTGATACACACTAATCATGAATCCTTAAAGCATCTAAAGAGCCAAAGTTGGTTGAATCAAAGGCATGCTACTTGGATGGAGTACATTGAGACATTTTCCTATGTCATTTAGTATAAACAAGGTAAAGAGAACATAGTTGCCGATACATTATCTCGGAGGTATATGCTTCTTAATTCTTTGAGTGCTAAAATGCTTGGATTTGAGTATGTTAATGAGCTATATACCAATGATTCTGATTTTGTTGATGTGTTTGCTACATGTGATAAAGGATCATTTGATAAAGTTTATAAGCATAAGGGTTATTTGTTTAGGGAAAACAAGCTTTGTGTGCCTAGTAGTTCTATGCATAAGTTGCTAATAGTGGTAGCTCAATAGGTCATTTTCGGGTTAAGAAAACCTTAGACACATTGCATGAGTATTTTTATTGGCCTAAGATGAAAAAAGATGTCATTCACATATGTACTAGATGCAATGCATATAGAAAGGCCAAGTCTAAGGTTTTACCAAATGGTTTGTATACACCTTTACCAGTTCCCAGCGACCCTTGGGTAGATATTTCTATAGATTTCATTTTCAGACTACCTGGAACTCGAAAGGGAAGAGATTCCATTTTTGTGATCGTAGATAGATTTAGCAAGATGGCACATTTTCTTCCATATCATAAGTTAGATGATGCCACCCATATAGCTAATTTGTTCTTCACAAGGTAGTATGACTCCGTGATGTTCTTAGAAGTATTGTTTCAGATAGAGATGTTAAGTTCCTTAGTCACTTTTGGAAGGTATTATGGGGTAAGTTAGGTACTAAATTTCTGTTTTCTACTACTTTTTACCTTCAGACTGATGGCCTGATGTGATCTAGAGTGCTTAGAGCATTAAAGATCCGTTGTTTGTTCCAGAAGGGCCAATTGTGAGAGCACAAACTAAGAAGATCAAGGAAGCAATGTAAGGATTTGTGCAAGCTACTTTGGATGAACTCAATTCAAATTTATTTTGCAAGAGACCAATATTAAAGATTGGCTTAAAAAAGGAGGAACCAACCTTGGTATACTTGATTCAAGTTAACGAGGTGGTGAGCGTCGAAGAGGATGTTTTTGAAGTAGAAAAAGGGTTATAAAAACAATTCTAAAGTCGTAGCTGCATTCCTAACATCGAGAGCTTCGAAACGGTATATCATGGGCCTAAGTCCGACATCATAAACCCAAGTTACGGTCTATTTCAAATTAATGGCTTTGCAAATTAGGCCCTATACGGCTTCAGGATTTTAATTTTAGGGTTTTTTTTACGTGTTTTTAAGTTAAATTAGGGTTAGTCACTTTATATAAACACTCTCTATGTTCTTTGAATAGACTTTTTGACAATCTTGAGTTCAATCATTAGAGAGGACTTTCTCAACTTATTCTTGAATAACTTTTTGATTGAATAACTCTTTGACTCTATTAATTCAAAAAAATTGACTACAATAATTTTATAATAAATAGAAGTATAATATCAAAATAAATTTAACAGTATACACATTTTAAAATAATTCCAATATTAAAAGTATATTAATAATTTAAAATCTCATATTATATTAATCTAAATTTTATAATAAATGGAAACATAATATTAAAATAAATACATAAAATTTAAATTATTTTCAATATTATATAAAAATAATTTTAATATTATTAATACGTGAGATATATTTTAATAACTATAAAATTTATTTAACCCAAAGATTTATTTAAAATATTTATGATAAATGCAAATATATTATTGAAATAAAAATATTAATTTACATTTTAACATTATTTTATATATTAAAAATATTCTAATACTATTAGTGTACTTGTCAATTGAACTATTTAAATTATATTTATATTTATTACAAAATTTTGAAGTCAATTTTTTTAGTTATTATCTTTTAAGGCTATTGTAATCAAAATGGTGTCTTGGTATCTCTTATTCAAAACTTGGGAGTTTACGACTATTTTCCCAAACCTTAGGGATGTGGATATACTTTTTCGTTTTTAATTTTATGTTTAAAAGTTATATTTTTTACCAGTTATTTTTAATTTTATTTTAAATTGGAATTTAAACTTAATGTCCACACATTAATACGGTTGTAGTACGTTGAGTACTTGACCCCGTAATTATATGTAGGTCTAGACCCTTCAAATCTACATAGGAATATACACCTAAAATCAATGCACCAATACAATAGTGAGAATGCTTTTAATATGGTTGTGGCACATTTTGCACTTAGCCTCATATTTATTTATAGAGTGATTAATGACTTAGATACAAGAGTATCACAATTAGTGAAAAACACAAATTTGAATATAATAGAGTATTACATACATGATTTAAATACCAAAAGTAGACCCGATAACTTTAGCAATTCTTTGATTTGGTAAATTTCTTGTCACCTATTTATCCTATAATTATTTTTATCTAATTATTAACTATCGAATTTTTTAAATTCCTGTGGTTCAACTCTTGATTCACCAGATTATACTATAACTTGACTGATGTGAATCTCATAAAGAGAAGTGAGACACTTTATTTAATGAGGTTCCTTTGCTAAGGATTATTGTAATTTAGATTAAAAAACAACTATAAAATTATTTATAAAGATAAGAAGCAATGATATAAGAAATCTAGGGTGACGCACTTAAGAAAGAAGAGAAAGATTTTTGAGTCATAAGTTAAAAAAGAACGCCACAAGATGAAATCGTGATAAATTTTGAAAGTTATTTAAAGAACCATAGAAAAAAAAAACTCTCACTATTATTATAAACTCATATCTAAAAATTCCCAATAGTGTTACATGGGTTTATATAGTTTAATTTTACTAATGAAATAAGGTTTTTCTTATTGCTAAATTTAACCTAAAGTAAAAAAGAAATAAGAGATCTTTGGTGTGCCGGATTTTTTTCTTCCCAATTTCTTGAGGCCTTATTTGTTTTTTGTGCAAGTCATTCTAAATTAGATTGGGGAGGCGTGAATACCAT
>NW_006262688.1:1381130-1391108 GCF_000493195.1 Citrus x clementina | reverse complement strand
AAGTTCCCTTCCTCCCCCCCCCCCCCCCCTACAAAAAAAACTTATGTACTTCGCGTCTTATTTAAAACAATACTTTTAAGCATGCCATGCAATCTCACAATTTCTTTAAAAGACAACTCAACAATATGTGATGCATCATTAATTTTATGACATGAAATAAAATGTGCTATTTTAGAAAATCTATCGATGATCAAATATATAGAACCCCTACCCATTTTTACCTAGGTAACCTTAACGCAAAATTCTTAGATATGTCAATCTAAGGTTCACCACATATAAGCAGAGTGTACAAATCATAGGGCTTAACTTGTCCACAAGTAACACACTTATCACAAATCATTTCTACATCATGTATCATATTAGGAAAAAAATAAGTTTTTTTTTTTATAAAATGCTTAAACTCTTAGATTTGCCAAAATGCCCCATTAAACCACCCCTATGAGTTTCTCTAACAAGCAAGTTACGCAATGAATATTTAGGCACACATAACTCATTTTCTCCAAACAAAAAACCATTATACCTAAAGAATTTACAAAATGTCACTTTCTCACATATATTGAATACATAACCAACATCAAAATCACCAACATACAAGTCTTTAATGTATTTAAAACCTAATATTTTTGCATCTAAAGTAGAAAGTAAGGCATACCTTTTGAGATAATGCATCAGCTACAATGTTTTTCTTACCTTGCTAGGACTTCATCACATAAGGAAAATTTTCAATGAACTCTACCAACTTGGTACGCCATTTGCCTAGCTTGTATTCACCTTTTAAAAGCTGCAAAGACTATTGATCATTGTAAATCATAAACTCTTTTGGGCATAGATAATGCTGCCAAGTTTCCAAAGCCTTAATTAATGCATATCTTTCTTTGTCATATGTAGAGTAATTTAAGACTTCCCCACTTAGCTTTTCACTAAAATGTGTAATGAGGTGTCTTTTTTGCATTACACTCAATTTCAAAAGTTATAGCAAAATTAGTTAAAACAAACATAATTGCATTAGTTAATTTCTCTTTAATCAAATTAAATGTCTTTTGTTGTTCATCACTCAATTCAAAACTCACCTTCTTTTTTATAGTCAAAAGTGCGGCTAAGCAACTGAAATCTTTCACAAATTTCCTATAAAAGCTAACGAATCCATGAAAACTTCTAACATTACCCACATTTGTAGGTTTTGGCCAATCTTGAATTGCCTTTACCTTTTCTTCATCTACGTCAAATTCATTTAGCACTAATAACAAAATCAACAAATACAAACTGTGCAAAAGTTACACTTTTTGATGTTAGCAAATAATTTTTCTTTTCTTAAAACAAGATTATTCCAAACAAATAGCACGTTTTGTATTAAAAAAACAAGATTCAAATGTTCAATAAGTACATCTAGGTTTTTGCTATAAAGTAGAATATCAACAAAGTATACAACCATAAATTTACTAATAAAAGCATGTAAAACATAATTCATCAACCGCATAAAAGTACTAGGTGCACTGGTTATTCCAAACGACATTACAAACCACTCATATAAGCCATATTTTGTTTAAGTGCAGTTTTCCATTCATCACATTCTCTCATCATAATTTAATGATATCCGCTTTTAAGATTAATTTTGGTAAAAATACAAGAATCATATAATTCATCAAGCATGTCATCTAAACTAAGAATGATGTCTATACCTTACAATGATATTATATATGGCGCGACAATCAAAACACATCCCCCATGACCCATCGTTTTAGGCATAAGCAACACTAGAATTGTATAAGGACTCATGCTTTCATGTACATACCCCTACTCCAAATGCTCACTCACCTACTTTTGAAGTTCTTGTATTTCTTTGAGATTGCTTTTATAAGTTGGCTTATTTAAAATTGATGCTTTAGGTATAAAGTCACTTTGATGTTGAATTCTCCTTTATTAGCAGTAAATTGTTTGGTATTTCTTTGGGAAATACGTCTTCAAATTCTTGTAAAAGAGAAACAGTAACACTAGATAAAGAAGGATGAAGTTCATTAGTGCTTAGACAAGCCTCTTACTATAAAAGTACACTTATAGGCTACTTTAAAATTAAAGCTCTTCTAATATCACTCTCCTTTGCATATAAATTTACTTATTTTCTTTCTTTTCTTGCTTTACTAACTGAAACTTTCTTTACTTTATCGCTTTCGTTTTCTCTCTTTTTACTTTCAACCCCTCTTGATTTTAAACTCTCACTCTCCTTTTTTAAGTCACTCTCTTTTTTTAACTTCACGAATGCTCCCTTATCTGTTTCCGTTTAAGATTGATAGCACTCACACTTGTGTTTACTCAAATATGGCTTTTATCCTCTTATAAGCTCACACTTTTTTGCCTTTTTCCACTCTTTAATTTTCCTTTTTGGTTCTCTATTGAACTTAAACGAACTCAATCAAAATTTATCTGTAACAATCTAAACTCAACAAATCAGATCACAAACAAAGAATATAAATTTTGATGTAATTAGGATTGCCTTTTTTTTAGGTCATATGCAAAAAATAAGAATAAATAGAACTAGCGAGCAGTTTATACTTTAAATTTTATTGATTTTTACAATTTTGTTTTTTTTTAATTTTTTTTTTGGTTTTGAACGAGAAAGAATAGAACTTGAAGAATTAACAGAACTTAAAGGATTAACAAAAAGCCATAGAACAGAAGAAGATAGGTTTACAGATTCAAAAAAAAAAAAAAAGAAACAAAAGAATATGGAATGAAAGAAAATAAATAAGTTCAAAATAGATCAAACTTGATTTAGGACCTAAGCTCTTATACCAATTAATGTGAACATCATAAAGATAAATGAGACCCAAACTCAATAATGTTCCTTTGCCAAAGATCATTCTGATTCACATTAGAAAACAACTATAAAATTAAGACCTTAACCCTTTATCTATAAAGATAAGAACCAATAATATAAGAAATCTAGAGTTAATGCCACACTCAAGAAAAAAGAAAGATTGTCAGTTATAAGTCAAGAAAGAACACCATAAGATGAAACTTTGATAAGTTTCGAATGTTCTTAAAAGAACCAAGGAGAAAAGCTCACATTATTATTATAAACTCGGATATGAAATTCCCAATAAGGTTACATGGATTTATGTAGCTTAATTTTACTAATGAAATAAAGTTTTTCTTATTATTAAATATAATCTGAAATAAAAAGAAAATAAAAGATCCTAAAGTAAAAAGGAAATAAAAAGTCTTATTTCCAAAATAGATTAGAAACGAAGAATGTGCTTGATTTTTTTTCTTCCTAATTTGATAAGGTCTTGTTTTTTCTTCATGTAAATCACTCCAAATTAGATTTAGAAGCTTGAATAACATTGACAACGCATTGACCATCTTGAATATTCAATTCGAGTAGATTAGTGTCTTGAACTTGGCAGAAATTTGAGTATGTGCTCAATTAATCTATTTAATGCTTCCTTCATTTTCTTGGTTCTTACCCTTGTCATCAGGCCCCCGTGGATGCATAATGAAACTTGTGAAGCTTTAACAACTTGTTCTCATCATAGACACTCTTATTCTTAAGTGTAATCAATCATTTTTTAGTTTATCAGTATTCTTGACCCATTTATCCAATTAATGATACGATTATTAAGCGGGTAATCATGTCGTGTTAACCTAAACTCCTAAAACACGACCAATTAAAATATGACCTTTGAAATAGCTATTTATAATATTACTTACATATATACATAAAATATTGTAATTTGTGTTAAATGAGTGTGCAATGTTTTGATGTAAATATTGTTAAATATATAGGTATTAAACGAGTTGTTTAGTTGTATTGTGGTCGGTTACATGATTACTTGATTATTAAATGAACAATGTTGAGTCACCTATTTATTTTACGTTTTAGGTTATGATCTTAATATTTTAATATGATTATTAAATGAGTTGTATATAGATTAACCTAAATTTGATATTCAACGAGCACTAACTATCCAATGACCCATTTTATTAGCTCTAACTATAACTATGATAACATATACTTTTCTCCAACTTTAAATTTTAATTATTGAATTCATTTTTTTTATTTGAAAATTTAAATTTACAACCACAATAACAAGTTAGATGATTAGCTTTAAGTGGGCCCATCACCATCAAACAAACAAGTATTAAGATGTTTTTTATTTTTACTTGCCAAAATAAATAAAAAATAGGTGGGTTATTTAAACTCACTAATATCTTTTTAACACCTATTTTTTTAATTAAAAAATTAAATTATAATTTATTATTTTATGATAAACAATTTACATCATATATTATGATAAATTTTGATAAAGATAAGAGATAAAGGAAAAAGAAAACAAGATCAAATAAGTAATTAATCAAATTATATTTTTAAAATAAACATTTTAATCTAAATAAAACTACAGTAAAAAATTTAACAAATTTAAATAACCCGCCCTAAAGAGATAAGGATAATTATCCACTGACTACCTTTTATTCGTGTTTTTTTAAAAAGTATACATACCTTTTTGTTTTTAGTTGATTTTCACCTAAAATTACATTACCTTACACATGTCCACTTCTGTCTGCATATTGTTAAGAGAATTAATGAAACATTAGACAAATGACTTTTTTACCCTTAAATGTAAAATTATAATTTTACCCTAAATAAATATGTAATACGAATTCACAATGCACATAACATATAATATAATAAAATTATAATTAGAAAAGTTGATTTTTTTATAAGAAATTTATCAATTGTCTACTTTAAGATTATTACATTATTAAAAATATTATAAAAAATTAAATTCATACATTTTTTTAAAATTTATCCATAGATTACCTTTCTTCCATGATTTTTTAAAAGTATAAATACCTTTTTTTTGTTGATTTTCACCAAAAATTACATTGCCTTGCACCCGTACACTTCTGTTTGCATACTATTAAGAGAATTAATGAAATATTGGACAAATAACTTTTGCACCCTTAAATGTAAAATTACAACTTTACTCTAAATAAATATATAATACAAATGCACAATGCACAAAACATACAATATAATAAAATTATAATTGGAAAAGTTGATTTTTTTAATTATAAGAAAATTATCAATTGTCTACTTTAAGATTATTACATTATTAAAAATATTATTAAAAATTAAATTTATTCAATTTTTTTACCTATGAAATATAAAGTGTATGATCTGCACACTTTGCCATCAACAACTCTTAATTTTTCATGACTATTGTAGACTACATTGAAGATGCTAAATATAAATAAAATAGATATTAAATATAAAAAATTAAAATTTAAAAAAATTAAAATCTATTTTATTTTAAATAAAATAGATATTAAATATAACTACACTTATAATTCTATCAAAATCAAATATAAATATATAATTAATCAAATCCAATTTAATATGACAATTCAATCTACGATGCTTCCCCCCTTTTGAATCAATATCTATGCCTTTTGATTTTAATCAAAATTTTAATCAAAATCCAATTCTACATTGACGAATGTACAATCAATATCTTATAATCAAAAGGCATAGATTGTACGTTAATGAAAAGGAAAGGGCATGGATTGTACATTGACTTTTTAATCAAAATCCAATTCTACATTGACGAATCAATCTTTGTTCTTCTCAATTGTCATGGCACCAACTTCCTATTTGATTTCATTTTCGACTATACTTACAATTTTTCAATTTTTGCGCCTTTACTTTCTCTCCCAAAACATCACCACTCCACCCTCTCTCTAATTAGAACCACCGCAAGTTCCTCCATTTCTTCCAAACACACCCCTTCCTTTGCGTGCCCGCTTTCTTGCACATGCTAGTTTTCTGATGATGGTGGTGGCCGGTGGAGGGCGGTGATGTGGTCTGTGAAGAAATCCATTGTGGTCAACAAGTTGACATTTTTTTTTTCTGATTTAAGATTTTTTTTTCTAGATTTGTATTATAAAATGATGGTGATGGGTTTTTAAGTCTTTTTTCCTATCGCATTTAAACGACGTCATTGTGCAGACGGAAATGTACAGGCACAAGATAATATAACTTCAAATAAAATAAACTAAAATAATATGTATTTTAAAAAAATATAAATAAATAAGTGAATTGTGAACAATTTGATCACAATTAATTAAACACCACTAATGACCATTGCGAACTCAAACCAACAGTTTCCAGTCCTGACCAATGCCCACCGTCCACGTCCCCTAGGGTCCACACCAACGTGCCGGCTACACAATAATCCGCCCCTTCAAACCAACCATATAAAACAAAAAAATAAAAAATATACATTACATCATCATCAGCGTTTCCTTTTTTCTTCATTTCTCCTTTCCCATAATTCTCGCGGAGTTCTCTTGTATTCCCGTTGGGCTCTCAGCTATCCTTTTGTCCAATCACACCAAATATCAATCGGCTTTGGAGAAAATGAGCTTTCAAGATCTGGAGGCGGGGCGGCCGGTGAGTTCGTTGAGGAGAAATTTGGTGAATGGAAAGCAAGACTCAACGCAGGCCGTTGCTTCTGGAATCTTCCAGATCAATACCGCCGTCTCCACGTTTCAAAGACTCGTTAATACGCTTGGGACTCCCAAGGATACGCCCGAGCTTCGCGAGAAGATGTGAGTCTTGTTGCTATGCCTTTTGATTCTAAATTTATATTCTGTTGAATTATGTAATTTTCCACGGTCGTTTCTTTTTCTTTTTTGCTTGAATTTTGAGGTATTATGGGTTGACTTTTTTTAAATTGCATTGTTTCTTATGAGAATGAAAGATTATGCTTTTCTATCACAGTTATATTAATTTTTGCTTATCAGAACAATAAAAGGAAAGAAAGATGCCCTTGAAATGTTCAATAAACTAACCCGTGGTGCTTTTCTTAATCCTTATAACTGCCAGTGATTGATGATGATTTAAGTAGTAAATGAATTAAGACACAAAAGAATTTAGTTCCTTATGTTGCTAAGTTCAATTATGGATTCTATAAAAACTATGAACCGATAGTGGGCTAATTTGGGGTGACTAGTTTGTGATCATGGAAGTATTCAATTATATGGAATAAGCATATACCACTCTGAAGCCGATAGTTAGTAATGGTTATAGATTCTAGATATTTTAGCAATCTTGTTTACATGTTTTGATTTTATCCCAGTGAGTAACATCAGTGTAGGGTTCTGGACCACCAAAACATGGTTGCTTTAAGCTATCAAGTCTATATAAGCAATGACCTGCTGATTACTTCCTTGTTGTCTCAATGATTCTATCTTTGGTCCATTTAAGTCATACAATAATTTTCTTGGTTGTAGATTTGGCTACAAGCTACTTGCACAATCATATTTTTCCCTTAAAAAGGTTGTTTAAAGGATCAATTTTCTGTTGTCCATCATCAATGGTGAGATTATATCATTTTTGAGTAGAATGAGCAGTGCTGTAAGGAGCCACCACCAAAACTTAAGTGTTGTTAAGAAGCAAAAGCTAGTATCAACAATGTCTTTGCATGTTTTCCTTAATTACTAATTAAATAATGAGAGGTATCTTGGCCATGTTTATCTTCTAAGGTTGGACTTTGCGAATATCAAGGGTTTTTACAACCGTAAATGTATAAATACCTGAATTTATCCGTAGAGTTAAGTATCTGATTAGTGGATTATGGTTTCTGCAATCCTGATAGGGTTATCTTGCACTTGCAATTGTAGTTGGAATGAGGTTATCCTCATGCTATATGTCTTGTATTTGACTTCTTGCTTTTCTTCTCTACTATTCTCTCTCTCCCCCCTTTTATCATTGATTTCAACAGTGTATTGTTGCACAGTTGCGTTTTATCTTGGATCCTATCCTAAAATTGGTTTGTATTTGGCAGACACAAGACAAGGCTACATATCGGGCAATTGGTGAAGGATACTTCAGCTAAACTTAAACAAGCTAGTGAAACAGATCATCATGCTCAAGTTAGTGTAAGAAAACTTTTCAACTCACTATTTAGTTGTTTATAGATACTATGAAGTCTCTATCTATTGCTTTCATGTGATGTCTGTTCGTCTCCCCTGTTGTATGTTTAGATTTATGCTAGGAAAACTTATGGTGTTTTTACAATGTTATATTTTAATCAATTATTAGCTTCAAGGAGATTTTGCAAGGGGCTCTTTTATATTAGTTTTTCTTTTTCATTAAGTTTTGACTTTCAACTTAGATCATTCAATAGCTTAACCACTTTTAGTTCTGAAATGCCAAACAGCAATTTCCGTTTTAGAGGTTAAGATAACTTTAAAATCATGTCTCAAAATGATAATGTTGGGGAGGATTAGTTTCAATCTAATGCTTGAATCAAATATTTTGATGATTGTTATTTTAATACTAATTTTTTCTTTCTTGTTATTCTTACCTAATTGACATGACCTGTTAGTTTTGGGGTGTCCAAATAAAAATTCCATAATCTGTGGAGGCTGAAGTGATGTTTGAAACCCTCCCTACTGGCTCTGAAATTAAAATTGGATTAGTGTTGTCGTTCAGATAAGATAATTTCAGGAGTGTGGTTTTAAAAAGTAATTTTGTTTTGTTTGCTTATGCATAACCTGATATAACTCATTTCCAAATTACACCTAATAGATTCTCCTTAAAACTTGTCGCTTGCTATAATTTAAATAAACATTTGAGTGCGTACTTGGCCTCTAGATTTGTTTTCTTTCCTTTTTTTCTTTCCTTGCTGCCTTAAGTTGACATTTAATGGTTCTTCATAACTGCAGGCCGACAAGAAGATTGCAGATGCTAAACTAGCCAAAGATTTTCAAGCAGTTTTAAAAGAGTTTCAGAAGGCTCAAAGGCTTGCTGCTGAAAGGGAAACAGCATACACTCCTTTTGTTCCACAGGCAGTTCTTCCTTCCAGGTATGTGCTGGGGGACTATTGCACTTGGCTTATGTGTTAGTGAGCAAAACATGATGATATGATAAACAAATTAGTTATTGTCATTGAGTGAGATTGTTTAAAGGTTCAGCTCTAAAATCTTTATTACTATCAGTAATTTCAAGTGCACTTCATTTTTTTTTATAATTTTAGCATTCTTCAATGCTTTCGAACCTACATATTTTACTCAATTCATAGATTTTATTTTCTTGCTATATTCAGCTATACAGCCCATGAACTAGATATAAGTTCAGATAGGAGTGCAGAACAGCATGCGCTTCTTGTGGAATCTAGAAGGTGATTTTTTATCTCAACTTTACATGAGTAATTACCCTTTTCGTGCTGGTGTTTCCCTTTTTTCTCTTCTGCATGCTAGTTTGTGTTCTTTTGCGCGCCCCCCCCCCCCCCCACCAAAAAAAAAAGTGTTTCCTCCCCCCCTTCTAACACAGTGCATTTTCCAGTTGACAACATGGAGTTACTATTTAGATTCTTATCGTTTTTTCTGCAATTTTAAACCTGTCACTGTATTCATTACGTGAAACCTTTTCTTTTTTAAAATTTTGTTGGGATTCTTTTGAAATAATGAAGTCATTGTTTAACATGCCTCTTCTTAAGAGTTCATATTTTAAAAATAAATGGCAAGGAGATGAAGTGATGGCATCTGTCATAATTTTCTTTTTATTTCTGTTTTCAGGCAGCTGTTTTATATTTATATGAACTTTATTGTTCAAGATCAGAAAATTTGATTAAGCACCCAGTTGACCTTTTCATTCTATTTGAAGAAAAATAAATGAAAAATTGTGTTAGTGCTTGTCGTTTTCTTGTAAGGGGTTAGAACTAAAGTTTTGAAGATTACTTGATGTAGAATGATGAAATTGATCATGCTTATCTTACTTATGAATTGATTTCTCAACTTTTAACACCTAAAGAGCTGAAACACTAAAATCTCAACTTAATGGTTATTATCCCTCTGCATGAAACATATGATCGGGTGGTGTTGTGCATTCCTTAAGAGAAAAGTTGAACTTGCACTTTAGGGCAGTAAACCTGACACTTAATAAAAATTTTTTTTTCCTTAATAAAAATTGAA
>NW_006262688.1:1296519-1360201 GCF_000493195.1 Citrus x clementina | reverse complement strand
CCCATGATGTGGACACTTCAAGAGTAGCCCATTGAATCGCTCCCATGTTTCGAAAAATTGCTCGTCCTCTCTCTGGGTAAACTCTGAGATTTCCCTGCGAATAGCATTGGTTTTATGCACTGGGAAATATTTATTTAAAAATTTTGTAACCATTTGTTCCCATGATATAATGCTATTAGCAGGCAATGTATTAAGCCATGAACGAGCTCTATCCTTTAAAGAAAATGGGAATAGTCTAAGTTTAACATCATCGTCTGAAAAATTTTCATATTTGAATGTTTGACAAATGGCATGAAAATCATTCAAATGATTATATGGATCCTCATTTTCTAGGCCATAAAATGTAGGGAGACAATTTAACACACTAGGTTTTAATTCAAAACTCCTAGCAGCTACATTTGGGTATCTTATGCATGACGTGCTCAAGTTAGCTAAGGGACTAAAATAGTCCTTAAATGGCCTCTCCTGTGGTGCTTGTAAATCCATTTTATTTTTAACGTGTTTGTGTGTGCGAAGTGTTTTTTCTAGTTCAAGGTCTATAGGTTCAAGATTAGGTAATAATGACCTACGACCATGCATGCAAAATAAATAAAATAAAAATAAAGATGCAAACAAAACAAAAAATAAAGATGGGAACAAAACAAATAAAAATAAAGAAGAGGGAGAAATTACGATACTAACCTTATTGCGCTATTACAACCTTTCTATAAAAATACACAAAAATAAATACGTGAAAGAAATTAACTAAAAATTAAATTAATAAAATAAACAAAAAAAAATTACAAAGAAAAATAAATTGAAAATTAAATTACAGAATTTTAAAGAAGAGAAAAAATAAAAGAAATACTAACCTTTAAATGTAGATTCACTTTTTTTTTCTTTTTTTTTTAATAATAAAAAAAAAATACAAGAAAACAAATAAAAGAAATTATTCACAAAAATTAATTCTATGAATTAAAATTACTTACCTCCCCGGCAACGGCGCCAAAAACTTGTTGTGCAAATTTTAATGTACTCGCAAGCGCACGAATCTATTGTAGTGTAGATCAATGGTGACGAGTGTCGATCCCACGAGGAGGTGGATTTTAATTATATATAGAATTAATTTTGTAAATGGGTGGTTGGAATTATGGTGGAAATGATTTGAAATATGCTACAACTTAAATTAAAATGGCGAGAATAAATTCTAAAATTGGAATTGCAATGGCGAGAATAAATTGAAGATAATTCTATTGAAATGACGCACTTGGGTATCCGGATCCGTATCAACATGCATCATGGGCTAAATAATCCGTATTAATGCCAATTAAATCATGAGGGGGGAATCCACACCTCATGAACCACGCTCTAATCAATATGGTGCTAAGGGCTTATCGTGCCAAATAATAATAACCTTGTACTAGAGGGCCGGTGAAACCAAGGCGGTACTAGACAAGAATATTATTATTTGTCGACGAGAAGTCAAAACATCCACAAAAACTAGAGGGGAAGAGAAAATAAATTTACCAAATTAAGCCCATGACACATGTTGAGACTTCACCTTCAACCCAAGCTTGAAAGAAAATTAGCCACTCATAATTGAACTAGGGGCAAAATGGGAATTTATTAAAATATGAAGAAAATACAAGATGGAGAGGGAATTACAGAAAATGGATCCCAAAAATGGATTCAGAGATATCAAATTAGGGGGGGGAGGCCCCCTTTTTATAGATACATGGAGTAAATCATGGCCATCGGATTAAAAATAGTTTGGACGCTCAGGATTGCGCCACGTCATCAGTCAACAGTCCACGGTTTGACCACGCGGATGAACAGTAACACGGTTTGACCCGACTTTGAACAGTAACGCGGTTTGACCCGGATGAACAGTAACGCGGTTTGGTTGAAAATAATCCTGTGTGATGCATGCACCGTACGCGAGATTTTTCGTCCACTGATATGCTGCCACGTCACCATCAACAGTACATAAGAATTTTAGTCCAACAGGATCGTGACACCTCATCAGTCAATGCCACATCATCGGTCAATGCCACGTCATCATCCGTCTATGTGAACAGTGTCGTGAACAGTAACATATACAGTATCGTACACGTGAATAGTACCGTACATGTGAATAGTGCCATTTTTCCTTTTATGCTCCTCCTAAGGTTTTCGACCGTCCTGAGTTCAAAAGTGATGTCCGTTTTGCCGTCTGATTTCTCCTTTATTGTGAAATGACTATAATGCCCCTAAAATACATAAATTACTTAATTAAAATAAAACACACGTAATTAAATCATAAGAATGTTAAATACATAAAAGTAAGGGTTGTTAGTAAGACTTGAAATGTAAAATGACGGTTTTCTCCTTTATAAATATGCATTTTCTAACACTCAACAATAGCCCGCAGCAGAGTAGATAAAGTTCTATTCACAACTTCTAGACCATCAGTTTGATGGTGACAAGTAGTTGAAAAGAACAACTTAAATTCTGAACTTAGCCCATAATGTTTTCTAGAAGTAACTTGAAAACTTATCATTCCTATTGGAAACAATTGTCTTGGAATAGGTTAGTGACATTAAAAGCATCATCCATTTTGTGGCATGGAATAAAATGTGTCATCTTTGAAAATCTATCCGCAAGCACAAAAATTGAGTCTCTCACTTGTTTAGACCTAGGTAACCTCAGTAGAAAATCCATCAAAACATCAGTCGAAGGTGAACTAGGTATTGGCAACAGGGTATATAAGTCATAGGGCAGCACTTTCGATTTGGCTTGCTTACAGGCGACACATCTACTACAAAGTCTCTTGACATCTCATTTCATATGTGGCCAATAGAAGTGTTCCTGCAAAACTGCTAGAGTCTTTACAACTTCAAAATGCCCCATCAACCCTCCTCCATGGGATTCTCTCACTGACAAATCACTCAAAGAATAGTTAGCACACATAGTTTAGTCTCACGAAATAAGTAACCATCATGCCTAAAGTACTTACCAATTGTGGTCTTTTCACAAGCTTGGTACTCAACACTAAAATCATGGTCATTAGCATACAATTCCTTAGTATGTTCAAAACCAAGCAGTTTAGCATTAAGTGCCGAGATTAACACATACCTGAGGAAAAGCGAATCTACAATAACGTTTTCCTTACCTTGCTTATAATGAATGACACATGGAAACGTCTCTATGAATTCTACCCATCGAGCATGCCTCGTTTGTTCAGCTTGTTTTGGCCTTTAAGGTATTTCAAGGACTCTAATGTTCGAACCAACGCATACAACTCCTTATCATATGTAGGGTAGTTTAAGGCTGCCCCACTTAGTTTCTCACTAAAGTAAGCAATTGGTCATCATCTTTGTTGCATTAGGACTGCGCCAATACCAATACCTGAGGCATCACATTCAATTTCAATTGTTTTTATTAAAATTAGGCAAGAAAGGACAATAAAGGAGCATTGGTTAGCTTTTGTTTAACTATTTGAAATATTTTCTCTTGTTTTTCTGAATATATATAACTTTGTCAAGGATAGGAGAACTGTGATGCTTGTTCCTTTAACACCAAAAGAGTTCTATGAGGACCAAATGAATATTTGAGAAAAGGAAGGACAACACAAAAAAGGTGAGGCCAAGAGTTTTGAGAAGAAAAATAGAGTGAGGCCAAAAGTGAAAGAAAAGAAAAGAGTGAGAAAGAAGAAAAAAAATGAAAAAGAGCTTCTTTCCAGGAGTCGGTGATAGTAGGAAAGCATATAACGCAAGCCATTTCATGGTTTTGCTCTTGTTCAAAGAATCATATCTAACCTTTGATGACACTAACCCTCATCTCCCTATTGTTGTTACTTTTTTGTTACAAAAGTTTAAAGATGTGTTTTCTAAAGAAATGCCTAATGGCTTACTATCCATTAGAGGCATTGAGCAGCAGATCAATTTCATACCAGGAGCTGCCATACCCAATAGACCCGCCTATAGAACTAATCCCGAGGAGACCAAAGAGCTTCAAAGGCAAGTTATGAAGTTGATGAGCAAGGGGTACGTGAGAGAGAGTATGAGCCCATGTGCAATACTAGTGCTATTAGTACCAAAGAAAGATAGAAATTGGAGAATGTGTGTTTATTGCTGAGCCATCAATAATATTATGAGTCGAAGGCCCATTGCTTATTTTAGTGAGACGTTGACTGGAGCAGCCTTGCGGTATCCTACCTATGATAAGGAGCTTTAGCGCTTGTAAGGGCCTTAGAAACTTGGTAGTATTACCTATGGCTTAAGGAGTTTATGATAAGAGCCAAAGTAAGTTAAATCGAAGGCATGCTACTTGGATGAAGTACATTGAGACAATTCTCTATGTCATTCGGTATAAATAAAGTAAAGAGAACATAATTGTCGATGTATTATCTCGGAGGTATATGCTTCTTAATTCCTTGAGTGCTAAAATGCTTGGATTTAAGTACGTTAAAAAGTTATATGCCAATGATTCTAATTTTTTTGATGTGCTTGCTACATGTGATAAAGGATTATTTGGTAAATTTTATAAGAATAATGGTTATTTGTTCAAAGAAAACAAGTTTTGTGTGCCTAATAGTTCTATGCGCAATTTGCTAGTGAGAGAGGCACATAGTGGTGGGTTGATAGATCATTTTGGGGTTAAAAAAACCTTAGAGATATTGCATGAGCATTTTTATTGGCCTAAGATGAAAAAAGGTGTCATTTACATATATAATAGATGCATTGCATGTAGAAAGGCCAAGTCTAAGGTTTTACCAAATGGTTTGTATACACCTTTACCAGTCCTTAACGAGTCTTGGGTAGATATTTCTATGGATTTTGTTTTGGGGCTGCCTAGGACTCAAAATGGAAGAGATTCTATTTTTGTGATCGTAGATAGATTTAGCAACAAAACCGCACCATTGATGAACTACGAAATGAGATGAGGGCAAGCTTCAACTAACAAACCCAATCAGTTTTAAACCTCGAAAAGATAGTGGGACAACTTGCCTTTTCAGTTCAAACCTTAGCAATGACTGTGGAGAAAGACAAATTCCCAAGTCAACTAGTGCCTAATCCTAAAGGAGTGCATGAAGTAAGTACCAGTTCACCTCAACAGCATGGAGAGGACAAAGCTGTCATGACCTTGCAAAAGGGAAAAGAAATCGACAACAAAGTTGAGATGCCGGTGAAAAAAACAACTCAAATTGTACCTGTAAATGCTGAGGATTCATCATAAGAGGAGAAACAAGAAACAAACACACAAGAATACGTTCTGAAAGCTCCATTTCCCCAGAGGTTAGCTAAAGGAAAGAAGGAAAAATCCACAGGTGAGGTTCCTGAAATCTTTAAACAGCTAAGTGTTAACATCTCTTTACTTGACACTATAAAACAAGTGTCATCTTATGCCAAGTTTCTTAAAGATCTTTGTACTGAAAAGAGAAACATTCACGTTCAAAAGAATTCCTTTTTAATAGAAAATGTTAGCTTTATACTCTAACACAAAATTCCTCTAAAATACAAAGACCCAGGCTCCCCCACTATTTCATGTAGTATAGGGAACCACACAATTGAGAATGCTTTGTTGGACTTAGGAGCCAGTGTAAATCTGTTGCCTTACTCAATATTTGTGAAACTTGGATTGGGAGAATTACACCCAACTCTAGTGGTGTTACAGCTTGCAAATCGATCCATGAAAATACCTCGTGGTATTTTGGAGGACGTGCTTAGCCAGGTAGATAAGTTTTATTTTCTTGTTGCTTTTATTGTAATTGACACTCAACCAGATTAGGATTTTAGGAAGCACATCCCCATTATCCTAGGCTGACCATTTTTGGTAACTGTCGATGCTCACATTCATTGTAGGACTGGAAATATGCAGTTGTCCTTTGGCAATGTGACTATGGAGCTAAATATCTTTAACATTGCCAAACAACCTCACAATGAAGAATTAGTTGATAATACGTTTCTTTTAAACCTTAGTGATGACCCTTTACAAACATGTCTAACTCACTTTGGTTTGGATTTTGATATTGACATATCAGTCGATGAGGTCAACGCCTTCCTTGATTCAACACCATCCGTGGACACTAATAAATGGAAGTCAAGAGTTGAACAACTCAGCCCATCATTAGAATCACCACCAAAACGCGAGCTCAAACTATTACCCAACACTTTGGAATATGCGTTCTTAGGAGAAAGAAGCACTCTGCTAGTAATCATTTCATCATCCATAAATGACAAATAAAAAGATAAGTTGTTGGAAGTTTTAAAAGAGCACAAAGGAACATTAGGATGGGCCATAGCCGACATAAAATGTATAAACCCAATAGACTGCATGCATTATATTCACCTTGATGAAAACGCTAAACCGACTAGGGAAATGCAACGTCAATTGAATCCTAACATAAAAGAAGTTGTTAGAACTGAAGTCCTTAAACTATTAGATGCATGTATCATTTACCCAATTTCTGATAGTTCATAGGTCAGTCATGTGCAAGTTGTCTTTTAAAAGTTAGGAGTCACAATAGTTACCAATGCTGATAATGAATTAATACCCACTAGAGTGACTACAGGGTGGCGTGTATACATTGATTATAGAAAGCTGAATTTTGTCTCACGTAAAGACCATTTTCCTTTACCATTTATCGATAAAATGCTTGATAGATTAGTAGGTCATGAATTTTGTTACTTTCTAGATGACTACTAAGTATATAATCAGATTCCCATAGCACCAAAAGATCAAGAGAAAACTACTTTTATTTGCCCTTTTGACACTTTTGCATATAAGAGGATGCCATTTGGATTATGTAATGCACCTGCTACATTTGAATGATGTATGTTAAACATTTTTTCTGATATGGTTGAACGATTCTTTAAAGTTTTTATGGATGACTTTTCTGTCTTTGGTGATTCATTCGATCAATGTTTACATCATCTAACACTAGTTATGCAAAGATGTATAGAGAATAATTTGGTCTTAAATTGGGAGAAGTGTCATTTTATGGTAAAGTAAGGTATTGTTCTCAGTCACATCATTTCGAGCAAAGGTATTGGGGTTGATAAAGCCAAGATGGATCTCATTTCCCATTTTCCTCCACCTAAAACAATCAAAGAAGTAAGATCTTTCCTTAGGCATGTTGGTTTTTATAGATATTTCATTAAAGATTTTAGCAAAATTTCTAAACCCTTATGCAATCTACTTGTTAAGGATGTTCCTTTTGTCTATGATGATTCATGTCTTGTGTCAATTGAAAAACTAAAGCAATTATTGACATTATTACCCATCATTCAGCCCCCAAACTGGAACTTACCATTTGAACTCATGTGTAATGCATTTGATTATATAGTAGGAGCAGTTTTAGGACGAAGAGTTAATCGAAATCCCCATGTCATTTACTATGCTAGTATGACATTGAATGGTGCACAATTGAACTATTAAACCACTAAAAAAGAAATACTAGTAGCATCAGGTAAAGAATCATTGATGGGTGTTATGTCAGTACAGAATTCAGATGTGAGTCTTGATAAATGATCAGCAATGACATTTTCAGCACCCTTTTTATCTTTGATGGTAAGGTCAAATTCTTTAAGTAGTAAAATCGAACGAATCAATCTCGGTTTGACATCCTGTTTACTCATCAAATATCTTACAGCAGCGTGGTCAGTAAAAACAACAAATTTATAGCCAAACAAATATGACCGAAATTTGTTTAATGTAAATACCACATCAAGTAATTCTTTTTCAGTTGTAGAATAATTCATTTGAGCACTATCCAAAGTCTTACTCGCATAATAAATCACAAAGGGCTTACTATCCCTTCTTTGTCATAAAACAGCACCAACATCAAAATTACTTGCATCACATATTAATTCAAAAGGCAAAGACCAATCAAGAGATTGCATAATTGGTTGCAAATGTTAAAAGACAAATTATTTTCTCAAAAGAATTTTGGCAATCATCAGTCCATTCAAAAGGTGCATATTTTAATAAAAGGTTACAAAGTGATTTAGATATGACATTAAAGTTTTTTTATAAACCTCCTATAAAATCCTGCATGTCCTAAAAAGGATTGTATATCTCTAACTATTTTTGGTTGTGGCAATTTAAATATGACTTATATTTTTACTTTGTCAACTTTAATTCCTTAAACAGATACAACATGATCCAAAACAATTCCGGAAGTAACCATGAAGTGACATTTTTCCCAATTCGACACGAATTCTTTTTTAACATATCTTTTTAAAACTTTCCTCAAATTATCAAGGCAATCATCAAAAGAATTCCCAAAAACTGTCAAATCATCCATAAAGACCTCTAAACAATGTTCAACCATATCACAAAAAAGGCTTAGCATACATCTTTGCCCAAATGCCATTCTTTTAAATGCAAATGTTCCGAAGGGACATGTAAATGTGGTATTTTCTCGGTCCTCAAGTGCTATAGGAATTTGATAATAATTTGAATATCCAACTAAAAAGCAGTAGTAGGGATGTCTAGCTACTCTTTCTAAGATTTGGTTAAGAAATGGTAATGGAAAATGATCTTTTCTAGTGGCTTCATTTAACTTTCTATAATCAATGCACATGCGCCAACTAGATATAATTCATGTTGGAATTAATTAACCTTTTCATTTTTAATAACAGTGATTCCATATTTTTTGGGCACTACTTGTGTAGGACGCACCCACTTACTATAAAAAATAGGGTAGATAATTCCCACATCAAGCAATTTAAGGACTTATGTTTTGATTACCTCTTTCATGAGTGGATTTAATCTTCTTTGAGGTTGTTGACATGTTTTAGAATTTTCTTCCTAAATAATTCTATGTGCGCAAATTAAGGGATTAATGCCTTTAATATCATTTAAAGTCCATCAAATTGTATTTTTATGCTTTTTAAGAATAGTTAGTAACTTAGCTTCTTGGTCGCTTGTTAAAGTAGAAGAAATCACAACAGGATAAGTTTGTTCTTTCCAAGAAAAGCATACTTCAATCCTTCAGGCAAAGATTTTAATTCCAGTTTAGGTGCTTCTTGTTGTTCTGTCTCTTCAATCATTCCAAACTCCTCAAATTTTGGCTCTTCATCATAATTTTGTAAAGTCTGCACAGAATCAAGCAATAAATTTATATTATAAATATCAAATTCAAGTTGCTTATTTGATTCAATTGAATTAACTAAACAAACATCAGAGAGTTCAAAAAGATTCCCTTTGAAAACATTCAATTCCAGAGTCATATTTTCAAAGGATAATCAAAGCATTAGCAGTTGCTCAAAATGGTTGACCTAAAATGACAGGAATTGGTTTATAATTATTCACAACAATTTCAGTTTCTAAGATAATAAAATCCACAGGGTATATGAATTTATCAACTTGTACTAAAACATCTTCCATTATTCCTTTTGGTACTTTAAAGTGTAGTGTATAAACAGGTGCTCATAATAGTTCACTTCAATCTCTTTTAACAAGTATGCTCTACACTCACCTCTTTGTAGGATCTTGTGCATCAGACAGTTTTTGATTTTGAGATCGATCGTACCAACCACAGTTCATTCTGAATTATAGCCAAGGAGTGGCTTCGCAATTGGGTGGTAGTGGTTGGGAGACTGGTATCAGAGCCAAACAAAACTTTTTGCCTACAAGCTAGAATATTATTGTATATCGGCGGGAAACCAGTGACATATATTCTGATGGTCATCTCGAATGGGGACTAGATCAGTTTGCACTACTGGTATAACAAGCCACGTACAATTATCTTCTACCTTTGAGCATAATGTTTTTTATCAAAATGAAATGGTAAATATGAGATCTGTTTGTTCTGAATAAGGAATAAAGGAAAACCTGAAACAAAATGACTTCTTCATCAAATAATTCAGATAATCTTGCTCCTGTTTAGCTTTCTTCAACCCTCTCACTTTTAAAATCTTGTTCTAAGCACCTGGCTTCAAAAATAGAAAACCTTGTTGAGTATTTATATGTCCCAGAGTCAGCCCAAATTAGTGAATTTTCCATGCCTCTCATTAGCCCATATAAGCTGTACCAACGACCAAATTCTTTAACCAGAAGTATTAGAACCCTAATTTCAACAAAAAGACCTACTCCAAAAGAATATATCCAGTCATCACGACTGGATCAGTGTGCTCTTCAAGCATCATGCATAAGCCTTGTCTGCATGATTAGATAGGCTTAGCAGGAGATGGGAATAAGGCAGTCTCTTGTCTAAATGATCTTTGTTTATACTCCTTTTGTATAAGCCTTAAACCTTTCCTATAACATTTTGCCTACAAGCTAGAATATTATTGTATATTGGCGGGAAACCAGTGACATATATTCTGATGGTCATCTCGAATGGGGACTAGATCAGTTTGCACTACTGGTATAACAAGCCACGTACAATTATCTTCTACCTTTGAGCATAATGTTTTTTTATCAAAATGAAATGGTAAATATGAGATATGTTTGTTTTGAATAAGGAATAAAGGAAAACCTGAAACAAAATGACTTTTTCATCAAATAATTCAGATAATCTTGCTCCTGTTTCGCTTTCTTCAACCCTCTCACTTCTAAAATCTTGTTCTAAGCACCTGGCTTCAAAAATAGAAAACCATGTTGAGTATTTATATGTCCCAGAGTCAACCCAAATTAGTGAATTTTCCATGCCTCTCATTAGCCCATATAAGTTGTACCAACGACCAAATTCTTTAACCAAAAGTATTAGAATCCTAATTTCAACTAAAAGACCTGCTCCAAAAGAATATATCCAGTCATCACGATTGGATCAGTGTGCTCTTCAAGCATCACAAGCAGAGCAATATGTCACCCTTGAAATTCCACAAGAGCTTGTTGCCAGTGGAAAAGAGAAGGATACACACACCTCCATCTTGGGGGAGTTCGTTTGATTCTTACCCTTCACGGGAGGAAAGGCTTACCAGTCACAGCCATATTGGCTTTGCTAGACACTCGATTCAAGGAATACCAGCATGCAATCATAGGAACAGTCCTGATTACTTTACATGTAGGAAGTGTTCTCTCGACCTTCTACCCAAATTTCAACCTTTCACTAGATGATCCAAACCTACCAACTACTTTGAAAGTTCAGATCAAAATCCAAGGAGCTGAATAAACAGTCTCTTCAAAGATGGCAACCTTGCACCATCAGTTGGTATACCACCTACAAAACCATGCCCTTGATCTTCCCACTCCTCACACCACATCAGATGCTCTGATGATCCTTGCAGATTCCTCAGAAAGCATCTCTTCCATGGTACAAATCCTAAGACAGATTTAAAAACAAGAGCTTCTTAAGCTCAGACCTCTAGAATGGCTTTCCAACTATGAAAAATTCCATCAAAACTCATAGCCGGTCCAAACATCCAATGCTCATTTTGAAAAAAGAGCAGATGGTACAGTAAAACTGATTTTTCAATCACCATCCACTTTCCAACCACTACCACCCAATGGTGAAGCTACTCCTTGGCTATAATTCAGGATGAACTTTGGTTAGTACGATCGGTCTCAAAATAAAAAACTTTCTGATGCACAAGATCCTACAAAGAGGCGAGTGCAGAGCATACTCGTTAAAAGAGATTGAAGTGAACTATTATGAGCACATGTTGTCCTTCCTAGGGAAATAATGGAAAATAGAGAATTTTTAGAAAGTCGTGATATTGGAAAACTTGGATGTTTATTTCCCAAATCTGAGATGCTTACAACTGAGAAAGAATTATCCTTATAAAGGAAAATTCAAAGGAAGAGGACAAAACAAGCCCTATCCTCTTTTACAAAGGCAAAAACAAAAGTGAAAGCAAAAAATTCTTGACAGGACAGGACCCCTGTCTTTTGGACTTTAAGCTAAAGACAAAGCAAAAGGAAGATGCTTTAAAGTAAAGATAAAGTAAAGCAAACACTTTGCTTTTTCAAAAGCAAAAGCAATTATTATAAAGTACTTTAAAAACTGTGCGAGGGAGATAAGTTGTCAATATCGCTGTCAACTTCAGCAAATGGATTTTTTCACCAAGGCAAGTTCTCATAATGTTGTCGAGTAGGTGAATCTGTCGGTGAATCTGTCATTGTCGGTGGAACAATACTTGTAGAGGGAGCATGTGATGTTTCAGTGGGATGTAGAATTGAGGTGAATTCTTCCCATGGATCTTGTGAATCCTGGAAGAGGATGTATGTGAAATTAGGCTTTTCTTCTTTGTACTGGATGATGGTGACCTGGTGGTCGGAATAATCATGAGTTCATGTTGTGGTCCAAGGAAGGTGTGTTGGATGTCAATAGAAGAAGACTGGACATTGTTTAGTTCAAAGAGGTATTGTTTCAGGGCAGAGACAGGGTTTGGGTCATGATCCAGAGGAAAACTATTAGGAATAGTCTTCCATTCATAAGCTTGGTCCTGAGTCCAAAAGAGTTTGGTAACAGGATGTTGGAAATAAGGACGATGAACAATGACGACTGAAGTGAACTGTTCTCCTTCTTGGTCAGGAAGGAGATTAATATAGCGATGTTTGAAGATTAAATCAAGTTATTTTCTCCACTAGGAGAGATGAGAAAACCATTCAAAAAGAGTCCATATGAGAGAATGAGCCTGGTTTGGATATGTGAGACACCGAAACATTGGATATATAGGAAAGATTAGTTTGGTGGCATATAAGGCGGTGAGACACCATATATACCACAATTCGTCTTCTATGACATCCCTGGAGGGATTAATCTTTAGGCCTGTAAGGAAGAGGTGATCTGGATGAAAGCTTGGAAATCCGAATGTCTGGGTGAGATATATATTCATGAAATATTGAAAAATAATTTTTTTTGCAAAATCTTGGATCTGATAAGGACTGGAGAAAGTGCGATTGCAAGGAAAAGACTTTTTGTCAAGGTTGAGTTGGGAAGAGTAGGAGCCATGAAGATATATTCATGTCAGGTCTCCTTTTATATGCTGGACTGTGAAGTCATATTTTGAGAACCAAGTTTTGAGACAGAGGAGGTACTTATTTGGGAGGACTTTATTTTTGAATTCAAGGATTTTTGAAAAGGAGGAATTGTCTAATCTGACAAGGAAATTATGGCCAATAAGATGAAATTCAAATTTTTGAATTCCATATTTAACGACTAGGATTTCTTTGTAGATCACATGGTAGTGTTTTTCTGACTCCTTGAATTGTCCACCAGCATGGGCACAGTAAGATTCTTTACCGTTATGTTTTTCTAAAAGGACGGCCCCCCTAGTATTCATCACTTAGATCGGTCTGCAGAATATGTTGACCATTAGTGGGGATTCTTAAAGGAGGTGGATGCTGGGCGATGTTTTTGAGATGTTGGATAGCAGTAGTCTGAGAGGGGCCCCATGGCGGGGTTGATTTTCTAAGCATTTTTTAAAGCTGACTGGTATGAACTACTACATGTGGAAAGAATTCTCGAAGGTAATTGATAATACTAAGAAATTGTTGGATCTGCTTTTTTGACAAATGTTCATCTGGGAAATGAATAAGTTCCTGGGCTATGTGTGGTCCAGGACTATAGTATCCATCTTTTAAAGTCATGCCAAGAAAGGTAATAGTGTTTTGGCCTAGGATACTCTTTTTTTCAGACAACATTATGCCATATGTTTCCACTATCTCAAGAAAGTGGGAAAGTAATTGTTGGTAGGAATCATGATCTTTGGAGAATAATAACACGTTATCTATATAGATAAGTGCATGGTGAAGGATTGGTTCAAAGATCTTGATCATGGCCTTTTGGAAAAGTGAGGGGGCTACCTTAAGGCCAAATGACATTACTTTCCATTGGTAGTGGGCATTTGGTATGCAAAAAGCTGTTTTAGGTCTGTCATCAGAGTGGATTCCTAATTGCCAGAAACCCGCCTTAAGGTCAAATTTTGAGAAGACCTTAGCATTTTGGATATGAACAAATAAGGATTGGATTTTTGGCAAGGGGAACTTATCGTCTCTAAGAAAACAGTTGAGAGGCTGGTAATCAATAACAAGACGTTTTTCTCCTTTAACTATTTCAAACCTTTTTTCCACATAAAAAGCTTGACAAGACCATTCTGAATCTGTGGGCTCAATAAGGCCTTGTTTTAGCAACTGAGAGCATTCTTCTTGGGCTAGTTTCAGGTTGAACGGAGTCATTCCTGGATGGATAGCTTTGGTTGGGTTTATGTCTTTGTTAAGCTTGAAAGGGAGCTTAATGAAGAAGTTGTCATTTTTCCATATAGGGGCAGGATGAAGAAATTGACAGTTGTTGTGCAAATTTTAATGTACTCGCAAGCGCACGAATCTATTGTAGTATAGATCAATGGTGACGAGTGTCGATCCCACGAGGAGGTGGATTTTAATTATATGTAGAATTAATTTTGTAAATGGGTGGTTGAAATTGTGGTGGAAGTGATTTAAATTATCCTAAAATTGGAATTGAGATGGCGATAATAAATTCTAAAATTGGAATTGCAATGGCGAGAATAAATTGAAGCGAAATCTATTGAAATGACGTACTTGGGTATCTGGATCCGTATCAACATGCATCATGGGCTAAATAATCCGTATTAATGCCAATTAAATCATGAGGGGCGAATCCACACCTCATGAACCACACTCTAATCAATATGGTGCTAAGGGCTTATCGTGCCAAATAATAATAACCTTGTACTAGAGGGCCGGTGAAACCAAGGCAGTACTAGACAAGAATATTATTATTTGTCGACGAGAAGTCAAAATATCCACAAAAACTAGAGGGGAAGAGAAAATAAATTTACCAAATTAAGCCCATGACACATGTTGAGACTTCACCTTCAACCCAAGCTTGAAAGAAAATTAGCCACTCATAATTGAACTAGGGGCAAAATGGGAATTTATTAAAATATGAAGAAAATACAAGATGGAGAGGGAATTACAGAAAATGGATCCCAAAAATGCATTCAGAGATATCAAATTAGGGGGGAGAGGCCCCCTTTTTATAGATACATGGAGTAAATCATGGCCATCGGATTAAAAACAGTTTGGACGCTCAGGATTGCGCCACGTCATCAGTCAACAGTCCACGGTTTGACCACGCGGATGAACAGTAACGCGGTTTGACCTGACTTTGAACAGTAACGCGGTTTGACCCGGATGAACAGTAACGCGGTTTGGTTGAAAATAATCCTGTGTGATGCATGCACCGTACGCGAGATTTTTCGTCCACTGATATGCTGCCACGTCACCATCAACAATACATAAGAATTTTAGTCCAACAGGATCGTGACACCTCATCAGTCAATGCCACATCATCGGTCAATGCCACGTCATCATCCGTCTATGTGAACAGTGTCGTAAACAGTAACGTATACAGTACCGTACACGTGAATAGTACCGTACATGTGAATAGTGTCATTTTTCCTTTTATGCTCCTCCTAAGGTTTTTGACCGTCCTGAGTTCAAAAGTGATGTCCGTTTTGCCGTCTGATTTCTCTTTTATTATGAAATGACTATAATACCCCTAAAATACATAAAATACTTAATTAAAATAAAACACATGTAATTAAATCACAAGAAGGTTAAATACATAAAAGTAAGGGTTGTTAGTAAGACTTGAAATGTAAAATGACGATTTTCACCTTTATAAATATGCATTTTCTAACACTCAACACACCCCCCAACCAGCTTATTGCTAGTCCCTAGCAAATAAAGCGAAAACAAAATTCAAATTCAAAATGATTTTTTTTTTTTTAGAAACACTCGTGTTTATTCAATCAGATTAATGATAGCAATCAAATAAAAGTATAAGCATTATCTCCAGTCTAAAGCAACATCACACCCACATCAACCATCCACATGAATTAGCCCAGTACACTTTGTTATAGCTACTTTCAAGAATGACATGTCAAACCCCAAAATCTCACTGAAAGTAGTGACACTCTCACAAATAAATTAAACCCAATAAAAATAGTCACTCCAATGAATGGTAATTGAGAGAGAAAATAATAAAGAAGTGATATCACATGCTCTCACCAAGATGAAATAAATATGCCCTCAGCTTAGAAATCATACGATCTCAAGTCAAATAAAATGTTAGTCAACCCACTTTATTTATCTTTTTTTTTTATCTTAAATTATGCATCACTACATCTTTTTAGCCCATATAACTAGCTTCTACTTCGGACTATAGTTCCTTAAAATCAAGAAGGACTTTTATTAGGACGTAACGTAGGCTAGGGACATGGTTAACAAAGAAGGGAAATAAGGAAAACAAAGTGTATATTTGAGAAAAATGCAGAGAATTTTTTTTTTTTTTGGAAGTTGTAAGGTGGATTTCACCTATTATTGTTATTTTTATTCTTTTGAAACAACAATTTTTGTTTTGTTTTTTTTTTCTCTTTTTTTTTTTGCTTTTATTTGGCACAACTTCACTGAACAAAATAATTATTTACATTTTTCTCAAACATAAATAGGTGATGGACCTTATAAGACATCGGGTAATACTCCAAATCGGAGTGGGTCAAGATGATAAGTTGACAAAGAAAAGGTTTTTTTTTTTTTTTAAAGGCTCAAAAGGGTTAACTATGGATATATCACAAAAGGGATGGCTAAAAAGGCTCAAACGGGACAAAGATGGCATTTTCATCGTCTTTTAGGGCTCTAAATAATCATCCATATCTACTAGTTAGATGGGCCTCCCACTGTAGCAACACACATTTTTTTTTTAAGGGTTAACTCAAAAGAAATCTAAAGATCGTATATAAAATAATAAACTGTTAAGCTATATAAAGAATGGGCAAAATGGTTACTCTCCAAAAAAAATGATAGGCTCAAAAACTTACTTGGTACTTATTATGACATGTTCATTCCTTCAAGCAACTCATATTTGTCTCTAACATCAACATGTAGAGTAACAAACATAATGTAACATCACTTAAGACCAAAGATAATACAAATACTAAAATTTGAAATTAATCATGTCATCCAATGTTAAAACAAATCACACAATTTTTTTTTTTTAAACAACATTCTACCTCCCAACCTATTCTAAACATGAAAGGAAAATATACATGCAGAAATGTGAAAATGATGCAAAAAAAACAAATTAGAAAAAGTACACTTAAAATGATAGAAAAAGAAAATGGTTTTTTTTTTTTACTAAGAAGATGCGTTTCTAGAGGCACTACACTCCATATTCAGCCATCTTCGACTCAAAAGTTGGAAAATGTATATTCATAGAGGAGAGATTAAAAAGAAGAAAAATAAACATCAAAACTTAATAAAGAAAAAGAAAATGTCTAATTTTTTTTAAATTTTTTTTTTTCAAACAATGAAGATGCGTTTCTCGAGTAACTACACTCCATATTCAGCCATCTTCAACACCAAAAGTTAGCAACAGTTAGTTTCTACAACAAAAAATCAGTAAAAACCTAACCAAGATTCCACAATTGTCGACTATTCCCTCCCCCCAACCAGAATGAAACATTGTCCTCAATGTTTGAAAGGAAAGAAGTAGAGTTTAGAAGACATCACCTGGGTGGTGCAACACAGAAGAAAATATTTACAGGCGGAGAGTTAAATCTAATTTGTACTTCTTACTGCTACTACTGTTACCATCATTATTTGGACGCTCCAACACAAAAGTCCAGAGGTCTGGCTCCGGTCTATAAGCTTGTAACAGATCAAGTAGCTCATTAGCAATGTGAGCACAAATAAAGAGTTTTTTCACATTAGCGGGAATGAAATAGTTTTTTATTGCATGGTTAAGAAATGCGATAAAGCCATCATAAAAGTTATTGACATTTAACAAACCGATGGGGTTTTGGTGGATGTGGAGATGGGCCCAAGATGCTAGTGTGATAAGTGCCTCTAGTGTTGCAAGATCTCCTGGAAGGAAAATAAAAGCATCAGCATGATTAAGCATTTCAGTTATTCTTTCTTGCATACCTGAGACAACTAACTCTTCTCCAGTTGATGAGTCAGACGAACTGCCCAACTATTTTAGGACTCTTGGGATGATGCCTAACACTTGACTTCCTCTGACAAAAGCTGCTTCAGAGACCATTTTTGATAACCCTCGGTTACCTCCTCCATACACCAAGTGTAATTTTCTCTCTGCTATATTTCGACCAAGATCGATGGCTGCCTCAACGAACTCTTTATGTTTGCCATATGTAAATCCAGAAAGCACACAAATGTTCTTGAATTGTCTATTGGGAGTAGTTGCCATTGCGATACTTCTCAAAAATAATTTGTGAGTGCTTGACAAAAGATATCACATTTAAGAGTCTTGGTGAGGTAATATGTCAGTGTCAAATAACGCGTAAAGCACGTGGCTCGCAAGTCAAAAGGAAAACAGTAAAAAGGAAAAAGCAAACAATAATAAAATTATTAAAGACAATAATGCAAACAATAAGACAATAGTGAAATAAAATAACAATAAAGTAAAAGGATATTTACAGGTAGTTGCGACTGTGGCTCACATCTTCCTCTGGTTTTACGTCCAGAAACGGCTTGAACGCCCTCTATGGGTCGAGGATAGGCTTCCTATCCAGTTTTCTTATAAACTGGCAAACAGGGTCGTTTATAGTCAGATTCCCGAGACTATATCGTGCATGCTCTTTCTGGAATAATGGCCATAACTGGAGAATCGCTCCTTGCACATATCCACTGGGATGCGTTTCAAGAGACAAAAGGATATCATCCAATGACTCCTTATTCAAGCCATCCCTAATGAATTGAATCTTATCTTCCCTGTTATAAGACACCATTCCTAAAGAACATGGGTTTTTATTGCAACTCATTCTGGCACACTTATGACAAGCAACAGAAATTCTTCGAGCTCGTCGTTTTCTTGCATAATTTTCTTTACCACAACCAGGCATGTATGCAATAAATTTTGGAGGTAACTCACCTGCCGATCGTACTTTAGCCTCGATTAACCAACGGATGTCAGCAGGTATGTTATTTCTCATGTGTAATCGCATGCGTTCGGACCGAGCTTTATAGATCGTAAGGAGGGCATTCTGAGGAAGTGAAGGGAATCGCTTGTGAAGTTTCGCTAGAATCTCGTTTCTGTCCATACTTTCGCCTCAGAATATCAGTTATTATGGAAAACTGAAGTAACCGACTTGATTGTCACGGAGTACCGTTATCCGCCACTTCACTGGGGTAACAAACTAAAGCACACAAACAGAAAAACAAATTAAAACACACAAAGAAAATTAAAGTCGTCCTCTTATTAAATTTACCTCAAGCTCCAACTGGATGTCGTAAACACTTCTCTCAATGTCTCTTAGTTGGCTTTCTAAACCCTCAACATAGGCTACTAACTCTGGTGGTTGTAGAGCCCAAATGCGATGTGTTTTACAAAATTGAATCTGCCTTTTGAGATGAGTTTTGACACGTTGAAGTGGTTTAAGAATGTTCAGGAGGAACGGTCTAAGTAATGTACTCATGATTAAAAATGATAAAAGAAAACTTACTAGTTAAACAAACACACTTATGCAAAAATAATTTCAATTAGCAAAAGAATAATATAAAGAAAGAAAGAAAAATCAAATCAATGAAAAGAAAAATCAATTCAAATCTGGTGGGTCACTCAAATTTATTTCAGTGTCTTCTCCATGTGATTGGTATTCTAGATATGACTTTAATCTTTGACCATTAACTTTAAACATGACACCGTTCTTTGGGTCCTTAATTTCAATTGCCCCATGTGGAAAAATAGTATGAACAATAAATAGGCCAGACCAACGAGAGCGTAACTTACCTGGGAATATGTGCAAGCGAGAATTGAATAAAAGCACTTTCTGACCTGGAGTGAAAGATTTTCTCATAATTTGCTTGTCATGGAAGACTTTCATTCGTTGCTTGTAAATCTTGGCATTTTCGTACGCGTCATTGCGAATTTCTTCAAGTTCTGCCAGCTGTAATCTTCTTTCTGAGCTGGCTTGCTGCATGTCAAAATTGAATTTCTTGATGGCCCAATATGCACGATGCTCGAGTTCCAAAGGTAGGTGGCAAGCTTTTCCATACACTAGCCTGTAGGGTGACATCCCAATCGGGGTCTTGAAAGCCGTTCTATATGCCCATAAGGCATCATCAAGTCTTAATGACCAATCTTTTCTGTCTGGCCTCACCGTCTTTTCTAATATGTGCTTTATTTCTCGATTGGAGATTTCAACTTGGCCACTGGTTTGCGGATGATACGGAGTTGCCACTTTGTGTGTGATTGAATACTTTGTCAAAAGAGCCTTGAATGCTTTGTTACAAAAGTGGGCACCACCATCACTGATTATCGCTCGAGGGAATCCAAAGCGTGAAACAATGTTGCTTTTCAAAAATGCTATCACCACCTTGTGATCATTAGTTCTGCATGGAATTGCTTCTACCCATTTGGATACGTAGTCAACAGCAACCAATATGTATTGATGGCCAAAAGACAGGGAAAAGGGTCCCATGAAGTCGATACCCCATACGTCAAAAATCTCAACCACTAAAATTGGATTTAGTGGCATCATGTTCCTTCGTGTAATGCTCCCCATTCGTTGACACATATCACATGAAGAACAGAAAGTGTAAGCATCTCGAAATAGAGTTGGCCAATAGAAACCACATTGTAAAACTTTAGTCGCTGTTTTCTTAGCGCTGAAATGGCCTCCACAAGCTTGTTCATGGCAGAATGAAAGGATATTCGGAATTTCACTTTCTGGGACGCATCGTCTAACAATTTGGTCTGCACAATACTTGAACAAATACGGGTCATCCCAAAAGAAATTCTTTATTTCTGCAAAGAATTTAGCCTTGTCTTGCTTGGTCCAATGCTCTGGAAGTTTACCTGTAACAAGATAATTAACTATATCAGCATACCAAGGTAATACTTCCACATTCATTAATTGTTCATCTGGAAATGACTCATTCAATGGTAATGATTCTGTAATTGTGTCAAAATGGAGACGAGAGAGGTGGTCTGCCACAACATTTTCTGTCCCTTTCTTATCTTTGAACTCCAAGTCAAATTCCTGCAAAAGTAACACCCAACGAATTAGTCTAGCTTTTGCATCTTTCTTTGTGAGAAGATATTTAAGAGCAGCATGATCTGTGAACACGATTATTTTACAACCAATGAAATAAGATCGAAATTTCTCCAATGCAAACACTACTGCTAGCATTTCTTTTTCAGTAGTTGAATAGTTCAACTGTGCATCATTCAATGTTATACTAGCATAATAAATAACATGGGGAATTCGATCAACTCTTTGTCCTAATACTGCTCCTACTGCATAATCAGATGCATCACACATGAGTTCAAATGGTAAGCTCCAGTTCGGGGCCTGAATGATAGGTGATGATGTCAACAACTGCTTTAATTTTTCAAAAGCCACAAGACATGAATCATTAAAGATAAAAGGTACATCCTTAGCAAGTAAATTGCATAAAGGTCTAGAAACTTTGCTAAAATCTTTAATGAAACGTCTATAAAAACCAGCATGCCCAAGGAAAGATCTTACTTCTCGGACTGTTTTGGGTGGAGGAAGATTAGAAATGAGATCCACCTTGGCTTTGTCAACCTCAATACCTTTGCTTGAAATGATGTGACCGAGAACAATACCTTGTTTTACCATAAAATGGCATTTCTCCTAATTTAAGACCAAGTTCTTCTTGACACATCTCTGCAGAACTAGTGTTAGATGATGTAAAGATTGATCAAATGAGTCACCAAAGACAGAAAAGTCATCCATAAAGACTTCAAGGAATTGTTCAACCATATCAGAAAAAATGCTCAACATGCATCGTTGAAATGTAGCAGGTGCATTACATAATCCAAATGGCATTCTCCTCTATGCAAATGTGCCAAAAGGGCAAGTGAAAGTAGTTTTCTCTTGATCTTTTGGTGCTATGGGAATCTCATTATATCCTGAGTAGCCATCTAGAAAGCAATAAAATTCATGGCCTGCTAATCTATCAAGCATTTGATCAATAAATGGTAAAGGAAAATGGTCTTTACGTGTGACAGAATTCAACTTTCTATAATCAATGCATACACGCCATCCTGTAGTTACTCTAGTGGGTATCAATTCATTATCAGCATTCGTAACTATTGTGACTCCTGACTTTTTGGGGACAACTTGTACAGGACTAACCCATGAACTATCAGAAATTGGGTAAATGATACATGCGTCTAATAGCTTAAGGACTTCTGTTCTAACAACTTCTTTCATATTAGGATTTAACCGACGTTGCATTTCCCTAGTAGATTTAGCATTTTCATCGAGGTGAATGTAATGCATGCAGTCTACTGGGTTTATACCTTTTATGTCTGCTATGGTCCATCCTAATGCTCCTTTGTGCTCTTTTAAGACATCCAACAACTTACCTTTTTGTTCGTCATTTAGGGATGATGAGATGATTACCGGCAGAGTACTTTCTTCTCCCAAAAATGCATATTCCAATGTGTTGAGCAATGGTTTGAGCTCGAGTTTCGGTGGTGATTCTGATGATGGGATGAGTTTCTTCTCTAATGGTGCTAGTTGTTCAACTCTTGACTTCCATTTATTAGTGTCCATGGATGGTGCTGAGTCAAGTAGGGCGTTGACCTCATCGACCGATCTGTCAATATCAAAATCCAAACCAAAGTGAGTTAAACATGTTTGTAAAGGATCATCACTAAGGTTTGAAAGAAAAGTGTTATCAACTATTGTTTCAATTAAATCCACATCAACAATTCCATCATCTGCACTATGAGGTTGTTTGGCAATGTTGAAGATGTTCAGCTCCATAGTCATGTTGCCGAAGGACAACTGCATATTTCCAGTCCTACATTGAATGTGAGCATCCGCAGTTGCCAATAAAGGTCGGCCTAGAATAATGGGGATGTGCTTCCTTGAATCCTGTATTGGTTGAGTGTCAATTACAATGAAATCAACAGGAAAATAAAACTTGTCTACCTGGATAAGCACGTCCTCCACAATACCACGAGGTATTTTCGTGGACCGATCTGCAAGCTGTAACACCACTGGAGTTGGGTGTAATTCTCCAAGTCCAAGTTTCACGAATACAGAGTAAGGCAAAAGATTTACACTAGCTCCTAAATCCAACAAAGCATTTTCAATTGTGTGGTTCCCTATACTACATGAGATAGTGGGGGAGCCTGGGTCTTTGCATTTTAAAGGAATTTTATGTTGGAGTATAGAACTAACGTTTTCTGTTAAAAATGCCTTCTTTTGAACATGCATATTTCTCTTTTTAGTACAAAGGTCTTTAAGAAACTTGGCATAAGATGGAACTTGTTTAATAACATCAAGCAAAGGGATGTTAACACTTACCTGTTTGAAGATTTCAAGAATCTCACCTGTGGATTTTCCCTTTTTTCCTTTAGCTAACCTCTGAGGAAATGGAGCTTTGGGAACATATTCCCGTGGGTTGGTTTCTTCTTTCTCCTCCGGTGATGAGTCTTCAATATTCACAGGTACAATTTGATTTTCTTTTGTCACCGACATCTCCACTTTGTTGTCGACTTCTTTTTCTTTTCGTAAGGTCATGACTGCTTTGACCTCTCCATACTGCTGTGGTGAACTGGTACTTGCTTCATGTACTCCTTTAGGATTAGGCACTGGTTGACTTGGAAATTTCCATTTCTCAACAGTCATTGCCAAGGTCTGAACTGAAGAAGCAAGTTGTCCCACCATCTTCTCGAGGCTTGAAACTGATTGAGCTTGTGAGTTGAAGCCTGCTCTCAACTCATTTCGTAGTCCATCAATGGTGCGGTTCTGTTGCTCAATCATGGAGTGAGTAACATTCCTGAAATTCTGGAATGCATCCTCCCATGGTCTGGGTTGAGAGTGGTTCTGGTTCTGATTGTATGGTCTAAATGGTGGCTGAGAGGCTTGAGGAACTTGAGGAATTTGTTGCATTGGTGGAGCTGGAGCTGCTGGTCCATTCTGTTGGAATCCTTGAGACCATGAAAAATTGGGGTGGTCTCTCCATCCAGGGTTATATGTGTTGGAGTATGGGTTGTAATTTGATGGCTTTCTCATTATACCTATGGCATTGGCTTGATCTGAGTATGAGTCATGGTCATGTGGCTCTGTTGATTTAGCAGTCGATAACGATGCTATTTGTCGAGAGAGACCTTCAATTATCGCTTTGACTTCTTTAATTTCTGAACTTGACTCGCCAATGTGAACCTCATTTACTCCCTTAATTCTTCTAGTATTCCGAAGTGATCGACTCCGTTGTTGGGAATTATCCGCTTGTCGCTGAAAGAATTTCCAAATCTCTGATACACTTTTTGACATTAGCTCTCCTCCACTTGTTGCCATTAGCCATTCTTGCACATTCGGCAATAATCCCTCCAAAACGTATTGGCATTGGTGCCATTTCTCGTACCCATGATGTGGACACTTCAAGAGTAGCCCATTGAATTGCTCCCATGTTTCGAAAAACTGCTCGTCTTCTCTCTGAGTAAACTATGAGATTTCCCTGCGAATAGCATTGGTTTTATGCACTGGGAAATATTTATTCAAAAATTTTGTTACCATTTGTTCCCATGATGAAATGCTATTAGCAGGTAAAGTATTTAACCATGAACGAGCTCTATCTTTTAAAGAAAATGGGAATAGTATAAGTTTAACATCATCGTCTGAAAAATTTTCATATTTAAAAGTTTGACAAATGACATGAAAATCATTCAGATGATTATATGGATCCTCATTTTCTAAGCCATAGAATGTGGGGAGACAATTTAGCACACTAGGTTTTAATTCAAAACTCCTAGCAGCTACATTTGGGTATCTTATGCATGATGTGCTCAAATTAGCTAAGGGACTAAAATAGTCCTTAAATAGCCTCTCCTGTGGTGCTTGTAAATCCATTCCAAATTTATTTTTAATGTGCTTTTGTGTGCGAAGTGTTTTTTCTAATTCAAGATCTATAGGTTCAAGATTAGGTAATAATGACCTACGACCATGCATGCAAAACAAATAAAATAAAAATAAAGATGAGAACAAAACAAATAAAAATAAATAAGAGGGAGAAATTACGATACTAACCTTATTGCGTTATTACAACCTTTCTATAAAAATACACAAAAATAAATACGTGAAATAAATCAACTAAAAATAAATTAATAAGATAAACAAACAAAAAAAATTACAAAGAAAAATAAATTGAAAATGAAATTACAGAATTTTAAAGAAGAGAAAAAGAAAAAGAAATACTAACCTTTAAATGTAGATTCACTTTTTTTCTTTTTTTTTAATAAAAATAAAAAAATACAAGAAAACAAATAAAAGAAATTATTCACAAAAATTAATTCTATGAATTAAAAGTATTTACCTCCCCGGCAACGGCGCCAAAAACTTGTTGTGCAAATTTTAATGTACTCGCAAGCGCACGAATCTATTGTAGTATAGATCAATGGTGACGAGTGTCGATCCCACGAGGAGGTGGATTTTAATTATATGTAGAATTAATTTTGTAAATGGGTGGTTGAAATTGTGGTGGAAGTGATTTAAATTATCCTAAAATTGGAATTGAGATGGCGATAATAAATTCTAAAATTGGAATTGCAATGGCGAGAATAAATTGAAGCGAAATCTATTGAAATGACGTACTTGGGTATCTGGATCCGTATCAACATGCATCATGGGCTAAATAATCCGTATTAATGCCAATTAAATCATGAGGGGGGAATCCACACCTCATGAACCACACTCTAATCAATATGGTGCTAAGGGCTTATCGTGCCAAATAATAATAACCTTGTACTAGAGGGCCGGTGAAACCAAAGCGGTACTAGACAAGAATATTATTATTTGTCGACGAGAAGTCAAAACATCCACAAAAACTAGAGGGGAAGAGAAAATAAATTTACCAAATTAAGCCCATGACACATGTTGAGACTTCACCTTCAACCCAAGCTTGAAAGAAAATTAGCCACTCATAATTGAACTAGGGGCAAAATGGGAATTTATTAAAATATGAAGAAAATACAAGATGGAGAGGGAATTACAGAAAATGGATCCCAAAAATGGATTCAGAGATATCAAATTAGGGGGGAGAGGCCCCCTTTTTATAGATACATGGAGTAAATCATGGCCATCAGATTAAAAACAGTTTGGACGCTCAGGATTGCGCCACGTCATCGGTTTGACCCGGATGAACAGTAATGCGGTTTGGTTGAAAATAATCCTGTGTGATGCATGCACCGTACGCGAGATTTTTCGTCCACTGATATGCTGCCACGTCTCCATCAACAATACATAAGAATTTTAGTCCAACAGGATCGTGACACCTCATCAGTTAATGCCACATCATCGGTCAATGCCACGTCATCATCCGTCTATGTGAACAGTGTCGTGAACAGTAACGTATACAGTACCGTACACGTGAATAGTACCGTACATGTGAATAGTACCATTTTTCCTTTTATGCTCCTCCTAAGGTTTTTGACCGTCCTGAGTTCAAAAGTGATGTCTGTTTTGCCGTCTGATTTCTCCTTTATTGTGAAATGACTAAAATACCCCTAAAATACTTAATTAAAATAAAACACATGTAATTAAATCACAAGAAGATTAAATACATAAAAGTAAGGGTTGTTAGTAAGACTTGAAATGTAAAATGACGGTTTTCTCCTTTATAAATATGCATTTTCTAACACTCAACAACTGTGACTTTCTGGACAGTGAAGAAGAAAACGAGATTTGAGAGGATCATATAAAGGAGGAGAGCTTGAGATAGAGAATAATTTCAAAGAATCCGTATAAGGCTGAAACATTTGTTTATAACGGATTCCAAAAGCTGTTATATGGAGTTTTTTAACCAGGTGAAGGACATCAAACCCGCTTAAAAGATCTTTGTCAGGAAGATTGGATCCAACAAGCTTGGTCCAAAGGACACATCCTGGAAAAAATTGAATACCAATGGATTTTTTGGTAATCAAATTTGTATGAAACAATTCTCCATTAGCAGCTTTGAAATATTCTGTATGCTTTTCCCAAAAATGGGATGGAAGGATTGAAGGATTAAGCATACTCTTCTGAGTTCCAGTATCAACAAAACTGATGATGGGGACTGGTTTATCAAATCTTCCGGAGAGAAGTTGGATTTTTATTAAAGGGATAGGATTGTTTAATTGGACTTTCTGAATCTGTTGCACAATTTGAATTACAGAAACATTCTCTGATTCAGAATGATCTTCTGTTTCAGTAAGAACAAAAGCTGTTTGTTCATCATAGTCCTCTTGTTCAGAGAAGAAGGATTCATCATCATCACTTTCTGGAAGTATCATGGAATCCTGGAGATTCTCAATAAGCCTGACTGATTTCGCCGGTCTGTTCGGACAATTCCGTACGAAATGGCCTTTCTTTTTATAAATAAAACAACGACTGCTTTTGGATTCAGAGGACTGGTCAGGGTTCTTTTTTCTGAAAAATCGATACGGTTTTTTGGATCTGAAAGGTGTTTGGCTTTTCTTTTCTAAATTTTGGAATTTCTGGAAGTGGGATTTCTTTTTGGTTGAGCAAGTGCAATCTTTCTCTCTTTTGCACTTAATGGAAAGATGTGGTTTTTTACAAGCACTTTTGAAAGGCTGTTTATTTTTCATGAGATCTTTGAAGAATTCCTTTTGTTCACAAAGTCTTTCTAGACAATTGATTGCCAACTGATAGATTTTCCCCAAAGAGAGGTTGATTATGTCCAGCTGGTGGATTGTGAACTGTCTCTGAAGTTCTGGTTGGATCTCCTTCGGAAGAGATGCTACAAAGACATGCTTTAATGAGGGATCATTAAAACCGTTAAGCTTGTAATACTTGTAGACATTCTCTTGTAGTGAAAATCCAGATATTTTATCTAGAGAGAGCAACACTTCATTAGATGGAACTCTCTTCTTGTTTGTTTGTTAGCAGCTGTAGCTTCTCCAAGGAACTGCTCATAAATTATTCCTAGGACCTCTGAAATCTGATTTTGAATTACCTGGAGTTATTTGTATGGACTTAGACTTTCAAACCAATCTCTTAAAGATTCAGTAAAATGAGAACTGAACTCCTTCAGGACGGTTTGGGTTGTTGCTCCAGCTCTGAGCATTTGAACATCAATCCAGGCAGAAAATTCTTGAAATCTGGTTGCCATTTTACTCTTGGAATGTCATCAAAAGTAAACCATGGGCCATTGGAAGGTTTAGAAGAAGAATTTTCTTGATGAAGTGTAGGATTGGTATCAGAATCTGCTTCCTCAACTATAGGTGTTTGAGGAGGTGAGGAAGGAGAAAGATCATTTGACCCAATTGATGGCTGGACCATCAAAAGCTTACAGATATCAGTGAAGCTTTTTTTGGAGTTGGAGGAGGAAGAATAGGATTCTGAAGAAAAAGATTCTTCATCAGTTGAGGTTTCTTCTGATGCTGAAAGGTGAGGCAGGACCTGAGATGAGTATTGGTGCATAGGTTCTTTGTTCTTCTGAGTAGATTGAGGTTCTGGAGAAAATTGTGGATTAGAGGGTTGGTGGTAAGTTTGAGGTGGTTCAGGCTTAGGAGGTCTGAACCGTGGTTTTGGAGGAGCAGTAGTTGGAGCGTGTTTGAGATGAGACAGGCCAAAGAATTTGGCATAGTCTACTGGTTGTCGTGAGGTGGATGGTGTGTAGAAAGGCTGGTAAGTGCTGAAAGTTTGTGTGTGTAAGGGTAGAGCTGGGGATTTTGCAAACAACGAAGCTTGTTGTTTATTAGCATCAATTCTGGCAAGTTCAGCTTTTAACAGCCTAATCTCTGCTTCTTTTTGGTTAAATTCTAGACCCCAATACCTGGTTTTGATTATAAACCACAGATCTGAATCAAGTTGGGTAACTTGATTTTGCATGTCAAGATATATCTGTTCAAGCTGGGATGTAATCTTGTCTACCTTTGTGTCTGTCTGCTTGACTTGAAAAGCCACATTTTCATTTTTTTTGTCAAAAGATCTGAAAGCTGAGTTATGCGCCCTGGCATTTTGAGTTTTCCAGTTTAGTACAGCTTCAAAAGGTTTTGGTTCTTCCAGCTGGCCATCAAGTGTAACAGGAGAGTGGACAAAAGTTTGGTGGTGACCTTTGTCTGTGGATCAATTTGTTTTTGTAGAGGAGGGAACTGCTCTTGGTAAGAGCTTGATGAGAACATCATGCAAGATTAGACAGGCTTAACAGGAGATGGGAACAAGGCAGTCTCTTGTCTGCATGATCTTTGTTTATACTCCTTTTGTATAAGCCTTAAACCTTTCCTATAACATTTTGCCTACAAGCTAGAATATTATTGTATATCGGCGGGAAACCAGTGACATATATTCTGATGGTCATCTCGAATGGGGACTAGATCAGTTTGCACTATTGGTATAACAAGCCACGTACAATTATCTTCTACCTTTGAGCATAATGTTTTTTTATCAAAATGAAATGGTAAATATGAGATATGTTTGTTTTGAATAAGGAATAAAGGAAAACCTGAAACAAAATGACTTCTTCATCAAATAATTCAGATAATCTTGCTCCTGTTTCGCTTTCTTCAACCCTCTCACTTCTAAAATCTTGTTCTAAGCACCTGGCTTAAAAAATAGAAAACCTTGTTAAGTATTTATATGTCCCAGAGTCAGCCCAAATTAGTGAATTTTCCATGCCTCTCATTAGCCCATATAAGCTGTACCAACAACCAAATTCTTTAACCAAAAGTATTAGAATCCTAATTTCAACTAAAAGACCTGCTCCAAAAGAATATATCCAGTCATCACGATTGGATCAGTGTGCTCTTCAAGCATCACAAGCAGAGCAATATGTCACCCTTGAAATTCCACAAGAGCTTGTTGCCAGTGGAAAAGAGAAGGATACACACACCTCCATCTTGGGGGAGTTCGTTTGATTCTTACCCTTCACGGGAGGAAAGACTTAACAGTCACAACCAGATTGGCTTTGCTAGACACTCGATTCAAGGAATACCAGCATGCAGTCATAGAAAGAGCCGTGACTACTTTACATGCAGGAAGTGTCTCTCTACCTTCTATCCAAATTTCAACCTTTCACTAGATGATCTAAACCTACCAACTACTTTGAAAGTTCAGATCAAGATCTAAGGAGCTGAACAAATTGTCCCTTCAAATATAGAAACCTTGTACCATTAGTTGGTATACCGCTTACAAAACCATGCCCTTGATCTTCCCACTCCTCACACCACATCAGATGCTCTGATGATCCTTATAGATTCCTCAGAAAGCATCTTTTCCATAGTACAAATCCCAAGACAGATTAAAAAACAAGAGCTTCTTAAGCTCATACCTCTGGAATGACTTTCCAACTATGAAAAATTCCATCAAAACTCACAGCCGGTCTAAACATCCGATGCTCATTTTAAAAAAAGAGTATATGGTACAATAAAACTGATTTTTCAATCACCATCCACTTCCCAGATACCCATTGTTTCTCATCCACCCTCTGAACAATCCACACCTAGAAACTCCTTTTCATACTCCTCCATGATCACATCCGTATCTACGGCACAAGAAAATCTTTCCATCCACGGATTTGCCTCAGATGGCTATTCGATCTACCCAAACAGAATCAATGGTCATTTTTTTTGGGATGTTCCAGGATCCCATATGTGTGATCCAGATTGTCCTTGCCTTGAAGAAGAAGACGAGGATGATGATTTCAATAGGCGCCCCAGACGCCGAAAAAAGAAGATCCACAAGCTAGATCCATGTCACAAAAAACCCCCCTCTGCCTCCAGATGATCAAAATTGTCTAACACTTTTACCTATTTATAGGAAAGGTTTAAGGCTTATACAAAACGAGTATAAATAAAGATCATGCAGACAAGAGACCGTCTTGTTCCCACCTTCTGCTAAGCCCGTCCAATCTTGCATGATGTTCTCATCAAGCTCTTACCAAGAGCAGTTCCCTCCTCTAGAAAAACAAATTGATCCACAGATAAAGGTCACAACCAAACCTTTTGTCCACTCTCCTGTTACACCAAATGGCCAGCTCGAAGAACCAAAACCTTTTGAAGTTGTACTAAACTGGCAAACTCAAAATGCCAGGGCACAGAACTCAGCTTTCAGATCTCTTGACGAAAAAATTAAAAAGGTGGCTTTTCAAGTCAAGCAGAAAAACATAAAGGTAGACAAGATTACATCACAGCTTGAACAGATGTGTCTTGACATGCAAAATCAAGTTACCCAACTTGATTCAGATCTGCGGTTTATGATCCAAACTAGATATTGCGGTCCAGAATTTAACCAAAAAAAAGCAGAGATTAGGCAGTTAAAAGTTGAACTTGCCATAATTGGTGCTGACAAACAAAAACCTTCGTTGTTTGCAAAATCCTTAGATCTACCCTTACACACCCTAACTTTCAGCACTTACCAGCCTTTCTACACACCATCCACCTCACGACAACCAGTAGACTATGCCAAATTCTTTGGTCTGTCTCATCTCAAACACGCTCCAACAACTGCTCCTCCAAAACCACGGTCCAGACCTCCTATGCCTGAACCACCTTAAACTTACCACCAACCTTCTGATCCATGATTTTCTCCAGAACCTCAATCTACTCAGAAGAACAAAAAACCTATGCCCCAATACTCATCTCAGGTCCTGCCTCACCTTTCAGAATCAGAAGAAACCTCAACTGATGAAGAATCTTTTTCTTCAGAATCCTATTCTTCCTCCTCCAACTTTGAAAAAAGCTTCACTGATATCTCTAAGCTTCTGATGGTCCAGCCATCAATTGGGTCAAATTATCATTCTCCCTCCTCACCTCCTCAAACACCTATAGTTGAGGAAGCAGATTCTGATACCAATCCTACACCTCATCAAGAAAATTCTTCTTCTAAACCTTCCAATGGCCCATGGTTTACTTTTGATGACATTCCAAGAGTAAAATGGCCAGCCAGATTTCAAGAATTTTCTACCTTGATTGATGTTCAAATGCTCAGAACTGGAGCAACAACCCAAACCGTCCTTAAGGAGTTCAGTTCTCATTTTACTAGATCTTTAAGAGATTAGTTTGAAAGTCTAGGTCCATACAGACAACTCTAGGTAATTCAAGATCAGATTTCAGAGGTCCTAGGAATAATTTATGAGCAGTTCCTTGAAGAAGCTACAGCTGCTAACAAACAAACAAGAAGAGAGTTCCATCTAATGAAGTGCTGCTCTCTCCAGATAAAAGATCTGGATTTTCACTACAAGAGAATGTCGACAATGTATTACAAGCTCAACAATTTTAATGATCCCTCATTAAAACAAGTCTTTGTAGTATCTCTTCCGAAGTAAATCCAACTAGAAATTTAGAGACAATTCACAATCCACCAGCTGGACATAGTCAACCTCTCTTTGGGGAAAATCTATCAGTTAGCAATCAACTGTCTAGAAAGACTTTGTGAACAAAAGGAATTCTTCAAAGATCTCATGAAAAACAAACAGCCTTTCAAAAGTGCTTGTAAAAAACCACATCTTTCCATTAAGTGCAAAAGTGAGAAAGATTGCACTTGCTCAACCAAAAAGAAATCCCACTTCCGGAAATTCTGAAATTCAGAAAAGAAAAGCCAAACACCTTTCAGATCCAAAAAATCGTATCAATTTTTCAGAAAAAAGAACCCCAACCAGTCCTCTAAATCCAAAAGCATTCGTTGTTTTATTTGTAAAAAGAAAGGCCATTTCGCACGGAATTGTCCAAACAAACCGGCGAAATTAGTCAGGCTTATTGAGTATCTCCAGGATTCCATGATACTTTCAGAAAGTGATGATGTTGAATCCTTCTTCTCTGAATAAGAGGACTATGATGAACAAACAACTTTCGTTCTTGCTAAAACAGAAGATCATTCTGAATCAGAGAATGTTTCTGTAATTCAAACTGTGCAACAGATTCAGAAAGTCCAACCAAACATTCCTATCCCTTCAATAAAAATCCAACTTCTCTCCGGAAGATTTGACAAACCAGTCCCCATCATCGGTTTTGTTGATACTGGAGCTCAGAAGAGTATGCTTAATCCTACAATCTTTCGATCCCATTTTTGGGAAAAGCATACAGAATATTTCAATGCTGCTAATGGAGAATTGTTTCATACAAATTTGATTACCAAAAAACCCATTGGTATTCAATTCTTTCTAGGATGTGTCCTTTGGACCAAGCTTATTGGATCCAATCTTCCTGACAAAGATCTTTTAATCGGGTTTAATGTCCTTCACCTGGTTAAAAAACTCCATATAACAGCTTCTGGAATCCGTTATAAACAAATGTTTCAGCCTTATACGGATTCTTTGAAATTATTCCCTATCTCAAGCTCTCCTCCTTCATATGATCCTCTCAAATCTCGTTTTCTTCTTCACTGTCCAAAAAGTCACAGTCAATTTCTTCATCCTGCCCCTTTATGGAAAAATGACAACTTCTTTATTAAGCTCCCTTTCAAGCTTAACGAAGACATAAACCCAACCAAAGCTACCCATCCAGGAATAACTAATCTATCGACAAGCAAAAGTGTAGTTAAAGTTAATTTTAACTCACTAAGATAAAGTTGAAGATAAACTAAATATGGAAGCAAATTAACACTAGCACTAAGATCTAGTAGAGCATGCTCAATTTTGTGATCACCAATAATACAAGAAATAGTAGGACAACCAGGATCTTTGAAACAGTCTTTCTTACCTTTAATTTTCTCTTAACAATGCACAAGTCCTTCAAAAATTTGGCATATGAAGGTACCTGCTTGATTGCATCTAATAAGGGAATGTTAACTTTCACTTGCTTAAAGATTTCATAAATTTCAGAAGAATGATTTGATTTCTTTGGTTTATTCAATGGATGCAAAAATGGTGGTTCTGTTGGAATAGGTCTATTAACAACTTTACCAGTACGAAGAGTTATAACTGACTTGACTTAGTCCATGGGTGGATTTTGTTGAATCTTAGGATTTGGTTGTGGTTGAGTTGGAAGTTTTCATTTTTCTTGAATTGTAAGTGCAAAAACAATTTTAGCAAGAGTATCTTTCATGCATTTTGATTGTTAATAACATCTTGCTTTCTGATGAATGAATGCATTGTGTCTTCCAAATTTTTCCATGGTGCATAAGGCTGAGCATTTTTAAAATTTTGTGGAGGTGGTGCTTGTAAAGATTGTGCATTATTATTATTCCTCCAACTGAAATTTTGATGATTTCTCCAACCAGGATTATAAGTCAGTGAAAACGGGTTTGGTTTATTGAAAGTGTTAATGGCATTAGCTTGATCATTTAGATATTCTTAAAGTGCAGGCAAAGTAGAACAATCTTGAGTGAAATGATCATTCGAACTACAAATATTACATGTAATTTCTTGAACATATTTTACTTGATCATTCTTTTTATACTCCAAATCTTCAACCTTCCTAACTAAGGATGCTTGTAAATCATGATCTTCCCTAAGGTTATGGATTCCTCCACTAGATGGAGATGGTTGTTGCTTATTTGTCAATTCAAAAGTTTCAACAGTATCCCAATGTTGTGCATTTTCAGCTTAATTGGTCAAGGTAATCTAGTGTATCTTTAGGATTTTTATCTCTAAATTCACCATTACACATCATTTCAACAATTTGTCTACTTTGGGGTGTTAAGCCCTCGTAGAAATAAGTGACCAATCGTCAAGTTTCAAAACCATGGTGTGGACATATGTTAAGCATTTCTTTAAACCTATCCCAACATTGGTATAATGTTTCTCCATTTTTTTAAGCGAAAGAAGTGATTTGCCTTTGAAAAGAATTAGTTCTATGAGGCGGAAAGATTTTTTTCAAAAACTATTCTTACATGTTATTCCAAGTTCTTATTGATCCAGATCTAAGGTTTTGTTGCCAAGTTTTAGCTTTATCTTTTAATGAAAAAGGAAAAAGCTTTAATGTAATTATGTTTATGCTACAATTTTGGTATGTGTATGTATTACAAACTTCCTCAAAATCTCTTAGATGCAAATAAGGATTCTCATATTCTAAACCATGAAATGTTGGTAAAATTTGGATAATACCTGGTTTGAAGTTGAATCGAGATGCTTCTGGAGGAAATACTATAGAGGACGGTGCTTCGGTTCTAGTTGCATTCATGTAGTCTCTCAGAGTTCTTGGTTGATTCTGATCACGTCCATGTTTAGAATGATTGTCTCTCTGATCAATTTGAGGATTAGGTTCGTGCAAAAAATTTTTTGTTTTTGATCTCGTCCATGATTGGTGGTGGAGATTGAGATCTATGAGTTAACCTGCCACTTGAAGTTCAAGACCAACGTCTCATGCAATAATTATGTCACAAAGGTAATATTCAAAAAAGTTAGTAACTAAAGAACTAAATGAAAATTGCACAAAAAAATGAAAATTAAATATGCAAATAATATAAGTGTACAAAAAATTAAAAAAAAAATAAAATAAAAATAAAATAACAATTTTGGTGTGAGCCCACCATATAAATAACAAAATAAAATAAGCAAAAAATATTGATGCGAAATAATAAAAAAAATTGAAAATTAAATAACAATAGGCGGTGAAACCTGCCGTAAAATAAAATAAATTAAAATAAATACGAAAATTAAATAACTAAAATAAAAAGAATTAAGAGTCAATAGTTAGTTTGCTTGGTCCAAATTAGGTCCAAATAAGTCTAAGATGTAAGTCCAAGTCTGATTATAGTGAGAAATTTCATCCAGAGATCTTATTGCAAATTCTTTATAATTTTATGGCCACACCGTCATTTTTAAAAGTTTAGAATTGAGCCATGTCCATGTGGGATGAAAGTGAAGATTTTGAAAGATTTCATGGTCAGAACAAAATTTAAGAAATGGAAAGGGGTATAAATGAAAATTTACACAAAGAGAAAATCAAAAACGGAAAAATAAAGCAAAATAAAAAGTTTTCTCTGACAACGGCGCCAAAAACTTGACACGACTTAAAAATAATTTCTAACTCCTAAGTATAAGAGTGTCTTGTTATATTATAACTTGATGAGTCCGAGGTCAATTCACAGGAAAAAGATTTAATTTTTTTAATTTTATTTTATCTAAAAATAAAAATAAAACTTGAATATAAACAACTAAATTTAAATGAAACTATGAAATTGAACTAGTTAGGATTATGGATCCACTATTAGTAGTAAATAAAATTTAATAAATTCGTTTTACCATTTTTCTTAGATTTATTTCCCAAAAGATTAATTATTTAAATTATTATTATTTTCCCATTAATTTTATTATGGATTAAGAATTTATTGTGCCAAAATTTAATTTGTTTACAATAAGTCAAAATATGCCAATAATAAAAGAGTAAGGGAATAGATAGTAAATACAATAATTTTTACATGGTTTGGCAATCCCGGCCTACGTCCATGCCTCCAAGCCAACCAAGCTCGAGGATTTCACTATCTGTTCACACAAGTATCTTTCATACTTGTATACTCACAAATTCTTTACAATTAAATTCAAAGGTGTCAATAAACCTTTACAACTAAGAGATTATCTCTCAATCTCTTCACACAAGTGTCTCTCACACTTGTACACTCACAAATTTGATGAGAAAATAAAGATTACAACAAAGAAACTCTCTTTAAGAGTGGATATATAAATTATAGCACAATGATGATTCAATATATGAAGATTTGTGAAATAGAAACTCAATATATGTCGTATGCACTTGTTTAGGCTTGTAAAAGTCTTAAAATTGAAGTTGCAGTTGAGTTTTTACAACTAACGCCCAAAAACTAGCCGTTATACGCAAATTCCAGCAAGCATGTGGCTAGCCGCTTAATTTAGCCAGCTCACTGCTTCAGAAGAGTAAAGTTACCATTAAATTTAAATTTTGCTATAGTAACCTTGTTCACAAAATTATATTTTTGACCTAAACTTTCTATAATTATAGTATGACCCAAAATGTCATAAAACTTTACAATCAGGTTCAATTTTAGAATTTTTAAATAATACTTGTTATTCCAAAAACTTTCTAAATTTTTTATATGGCCCAATACATGACAATATTTTTCAAAGTAGTCTTTTCAAAATTTAACATAATACTTATAAATTTCAAAATTTTCAAAACTTTTTCAATTTAATCCAAAACTTGAAAGTATGAAATTTTCCTCAAGCGGTGCGGTTAGCCGCTCGCTCTATCCATTTTTAATATTTGTACTTTGGCCCCAAACCCTTTAGCAATTATAGTAGGGCCCATGTTTGCAAATATGTCTAACTCCAGAATTTGAAACAATACTTATTAAAATTAAAGATTGCAAAACTTTTTCATTTTAGTCCATATCTTGAAAAATAACTAACTTCATAAAGTACTTAGCTTATACTTGTAAAACATTTGATTTATGAAAAAATAATGATTTATTAAACAAAATCTTGAGTTTCTCAAATACTAAAAAATCCATATATTAAAACATACCGGCTTTACAAGAATTGTCGCAATAATGAATCCATTGAGTTCTAAACTTTATTCTTGATTGCGCCATTGTCTGTTGAACGTCTTGAACTTGATTTCACTTGCATAAACATTATCCTTCAAGAACTACTGAAAATGTGAAATATAATATGTTTCAAATCACTTAAGACATATTTGTTATCATCAAAATTACATTATGTGTAACCCTTTAGGCTAATCATTTTTCTTTTAATGAAGCCCCATAAATATTGTGTTAATTACTTGAGCGCAAAAGAGGGTTTGATGATATTCTGGATAATGAGTGAGCGAAAAAAAAGTAAAGAAATTTTGGGAAAGTTCATTTATTTGGTAGTTTAGATGATAGATGAACAACTATTAATTTGCATGTGAATTTTGTAAATCTTAATTTAATATAACACTTTAATTGCTAGGGGCTAGCAATAAGCTGGTTAGGGGTGTAATTAGTATTAAAAATTATTTAATTATCAAGCGATAATAATGTTATTTTGTGCTTATGTCATAATTTATATTTGTGTTTATACAATATATTAGGAATTATTAATTATGTTTTAACTATATCTAATTTTGTGTATTTTTGTGTGTATTAGGTAAAATATTAATTTCATGTAATTCGAGGCTCCAAACAGATAAACGAATGTCAAATTTGGATTCCGGAGGTCCGAAAATCTTAAGATAAGTCAAGTTTGGCCTAAAATTGGGCTTGTGTAAAAGAAATTGACTTTTTCTATTGACCGAGCACTAATTGGATGATAAAATGAACTTACAATAGATATGAGTGCATGAGATAGCTGACAATTTGGACAAAATCTCAATCGTTCATGATTCAATGGCCACGATTGTGCCACATGGCAATGGTTGGTGAAACAAGTCGTCGGATCCAAATTTTTATATTCAAGTCGACCGGATCCACTCATTCACCCGCCAAATTTCAACCGTTCTTTGGCCGAATTGGACGCGTCAAATGATTGCACGTGTGATATTGACTTTTGAAGTTTGGCCAACCGTTGGATCTTGATCTAATGGTTGTGAGGAGCGCATGCACGAAGCTTATGATGGACCGAAAAACACTAGATTATGAATTTATTTTTCTATAAATAGAGCCCCATTTTTATGTTTTTAATCATCTTTCTTCTTCTCAATTTCTCTCAATCTCCTTGTAATCTTATTTTTCATGTGTGTTTTTAATATTTTGCTCAATTATTTTTATAAATAAATTTAGTTTTATTTTCAATTTTAGTTTTTTTATTCATTTTAATTATGTGTAATTCAATTTTAATAATTATTTTTATTTCAATTATGCTTAGCTAAATAATAATAGTTAGGGTAAGGTGAAACTCTTAGGAAATAAATATGATTTAATCAAATTCTATTTTTATTTATATAAATTAAATTATTTTCTATTTTATTTTATACATATTTTATATTTTGAAATTTACAAGGGAGTTTGACACAATAAATTCTTAATCCATAATAAAATTAATAGGAAAATAATAATAATTTATATAATTAATCTTTTGGGATTAAATCTAAGAAAAAATGGTAAAAAGAATTTATTAAATTTTATTTACTACTAAGAGTGGATCCATAACCCTAACTAATTCAATTTCATAGTTTCATTTAAATTAAGTTGTTCAAGTTTTATTTTTATTTTTAGATAAAATAAAATAAACAAATTAAAATTTTTTTCCCTGTAGATCGACCTCGGACTCACCGAGCTATAATATAACAAGACACTTTTATACTTGAGAGTTAGAAATGACTTTTAAGTTATGTCATCCACGAATTTGATTGAGCTCAAGTTATTTAAATCAGCCGATTAAGTGCATTATTGAATTTATTTGCACGAGCTTTTATGACGGGTCCAATGAGGACTTGAATAATATCTGAATATGCCTCATCCGATGTCCTTGTGATAGCCTTGTCCTCAATCTTATCATCTGCTATGTCCTTTTTGTTTTCCCTTTGCTTGTAGGGGTTTTGGAGCTAATGTAAGGGGAGATTTTATAAAGACAAGCCTTTTAATACCATCGCTCATTAAGGGATTTATTTCCTTTTTCAAAACATTAAATTAAATATAAGATTTAAAAAGAGGGGTAAGATATGAAATTCAAAATTTAGGGCTAAGTTTACCTCTTTTCCTAAAACAAAAAACTTGTTTCCAAGGTAAGACTTTCAAGAAAACATAGTCCCCAACTTGTAAATCTAGATATGTTGACGTTGATCAGCATACCTTTTCTACCTGCTCTATGCCATACGAAGATGCTCTCATATCAACTTAATTTTGTTTGGCAATAATCTAAACTGATTTCGGACCTAAACAATTTGCTTTCACTGGCCTTATCCCAAGAAATAGGTGACTTGTATTTCTGCCCATATAAAGCTTAAAAACGCACCATGCCATTTCCCACTAATGGCAAATGTTCTTCCCAATTACCTCCAAAATCTAACATTCAAGCTCCTAGAATGTCCTCAAAAATTTGGATAGTCCTTTTATACTATCTATTGGTCTGAAGATGAAAGGCAGTGCTAAATCTTCACTTCGTCTCGAACTCCTCTTGTGAACCACCCCAAAAAATTATAGCTGAGTCGTGGATTTCTATCTAAGATAATAGACATTGGCACTCTTTGTAATCTCACTATCTCATCCATAAAAAGCTACACTAGCTTCAATAACCTATTAATACTCTTCATTGTCAAGAAGTGTGCTGACTTAGTTAATTGATCCACAACAACCCATATTAAGTCGTAACTTTTCCTTGGGTGAGGCAACTCCCTCACAACCATGGTGATGTGCTTTTGCATCTGCTTTAGAATGAATACTGACTAAAAGAGATCCAACAAGTCTTTAATGCTCAATCTTCACTTGCTGACACACTAGGCATTCTAAAACATAATAGCAATATCACACAATATATTTCTCCACTAGAAAATTTGCTTCAAGTTTCGATACATCTTAGTGCTCCTAGGATGAACATTAAAACTTGAGTCTTGACCTTTTTGCATTATCTCCCTTTTCAACTCAACTAGTACACAAAGTCTCTATCTAAACTCCAAAGCACCATTTTCATCAATGTTGAACTCTTAATTTCTAGTCGATCCCCACTCTATGCAGCCTTAATCTTATCGATCGAGGTAGGTTGAACAAATGAGATAAACCTTAGCCTAGCCATTTAAAACAACTTTAATCCTTATTTATTCAAATCTTCTAACATGTGACCCTGAGTAGTAATCATGTGCGCCAAGCAACCTAATAACTTCCTACTAGGAGGACCAACCACTACATTAGCCTTACCAACATATAATTAGTCAAGCAATCATAATTTTTCACTTAGCTCTAACCATCTATTTTGTCGCAAGTTCAACTCTTTCTAGGTGAACAAGTGTTTCAAACTCGTGTGATCTAGATTGATTTTATAAGATTCACTATAAAGATAATGTATTTATATCTTTTAAGGCATAAAAAATAATTGCTGACTCTAAGTCATTAGTTGGATAATTCTACTCATAACTCTTTAACTCCCAAGATACATATGTGATGACCTTACCATCATGTATTAATACACATCCCAGCCCTTTTGTAAAAGTATCACTGTAAATGAAGTAGCCACCACTACTAGAAGGAACTATCAAAACAAGAGTAAAAGCCAATTTGTTCTTCAATTCTTATAAGCTCTTCTTGCATTCACCATTTTATTCAAACTTAGCATTTTCCTATAAAGCTACAAAACAAGAGGATTTATTCATGAACTGCCTATAATAACTAGCCAAACCTAAAAGGCTTCTAATCTCAGTAATATTAGTTAGTCTTCACCAATTTACCACGGTCTCAATCGTGGTTGGATCAACAGAGATGCCATCTTTAGTAATAATATACCTTTGAAAAACTATTCAGTCGAGCCAGAATTCACACCTCTCGAAGTGTTTGAAAACCACCCCTAAGTATTCTTTATGCTTCTTTGTAGTTTTAAAGTACACTAAAATGTTAACACCGAATAGAATGGTAAATCAATTAATGAAAGGCTGAAAATCATGATTCATCAAGATTGTGAAAGCTACTAGAACATTGGTTAACCCAAGATGCATCACAACTGATAAGAACCCCTCTAGATCTAGCTATAAAAACCCACAACTAGATTGATAAGAACCCAAGAAAGCCAATATGATCCGAATTCAAATAAAAGATCCAAACCCTTGAGAAGCTAAGTCTCAAGAACCTGGATTGCTAAATAAGACGCCTCAAAGGTTAATAACTCCTTGGATAAGTCGAGAGTTCTTTCAGGAATAAGTTGAGAAAATCCTCTCCAACGATATGAAACTCAAGATTGTCAAAACAAATCCATTGAAAGAACATAAAAGAGTGATTATATAAAGTGGCTAACCCTAACTTAACTTAAAAACACGAAGAAAAACCCTAAAATTAAAAGCCTAGAGCTGTTTGGTCCATGGCGTGTAGAGCCACTAATTTTAAACAGACTGTAACTTGGGCATATGATGTCAGATTTGAGCCCATAATATACCTTTTCCAAGCCCTCGACGTAAGAAATAGAGCTGTAGCTTTAGAATCATTTTTCCAACCCTTTTTCTACTTCAAAAATCATCCTCTTTGACGCTTACCACCTCGTTAACTCGAATCAAGTAATACCAATTTTCAAGCCCATCTTAAATATTGGTCTTTTGCAAATTAAATTTGAATTGAATTTGTCCAAAGTAGCTTGTACAAATCCTTGCATTGCTTCCTCGATCTTCTTAGCTCGTGCTCTTGTAATTAGCTCTTTTAGAACAAGCAAAGGATCTTTAATGCTCTGAGCACTCTGGATCACAATTCCCCATCTCCTTAAAAGGATTCGTCCTCAAATCTGAACCTATATCAAATGTAGAAAGGTCAGAAACATTAAATGGAGCGGACACGTTATACTCACCTAAAAGATCCACTTTATAAGCGTTATCATTGATATACTCAAGAATTTTAAATGGACCATTGCCTCGAGGGTGCAACTTAGATTTCCATTTGTCTGGAAACCTCTCCTTCTACATGTAAACCTAAACCCCATCACCAAGTTCAAAAATCAAACGTTTCCTACCCTTATTAACTTAAGTAGCGCATTGCTTATTCTTTTTCTCAATGTGAAGCTGCGCTTTCTAATGAATGGACTTTACCAACTCCACTTTCTTTTGACCATCCAAGCTAGCTCTCGCATCTACGGGCAAAGGAATCAAATCCATTGGAGTCAATAAATTAAAACCATAAATATGGAGAATAAGAACTAGAAGAATGAATGCTCCTATTATATAGAAATTCTATAAATGGCAAACAGTCTTCCCAAGACTTCAAATTCTTATTAATGATAGTGCACAAAAGCTAAGATAAAGTTCTATTGACCACTTTAGTTTAAAGGTGACAAGTAGTAGAAAAGAGAAGATTAGTACCTAACTTACCCCATAATACATTCCAAAAGTGACTAAAGAACTTAGCATCTCTATCCGAAACAATACTCCTAGGAACACCATGACCTCCTGAAGAAAAAATCAACTATATGGGTGGCATCATCTGACTTATCACATGGAATGAAATGTGCAATCTTGCTAAATATATCTACAATCACAAAATTGGAATCTCTTCCATTTCGAGTCCTAGGCAGCCTCAAAATGAAATCTATAGAAATATCTACCCAAGGCTCACTAGGAATTGGTAAAGGTGCATACAAACCATTCGATAAAACCTTAGACTTGGCCTTTCTACATGCAATGCATCTATTACATATGCGAATGACATCATTTTTCATCTTAGACCAATAAAAATGCTCATGCAATGTCTCTAATGTTTTCTTAACCCCAAAATAGCCACCACTATCATGCCTCTCTCCCTGGCAACTCTCGCACAGAACTATTAGGCACACAAAGCTTGTTTTCCCTACGCAAATAACCATCATGCTTATAAAATTTATTGAATAATCCTTTATCACATGTAGCAAACACATCAACAAAATTAGAATCATTAGCATATAACTCTTTAACATACTCAAATCCAAGCATTTTGGCACTCAAAGAATTAAGAAGCATATACCTCCGACAATTATGTTCTCTTTACCTTGTTTATATCGAAGGACATAGGGAAATGTCTCAATGTACACCATCCAAGTAGCATGCCTTTAATTCAACTTTGGCTCTTTATAGAATCTTTAAGGATTCATGATCAATGTGTATCACTAACTCCTTAGGCTATAGGTAATGCTGCCAAGTTTCTAAGTCTATCATAAGCGCGTAGAGCTCCTTATACCAATCGGGGTCAGAGTATGTGGCGTTGTTATACCAGAACTACAACAATTAAAATTGTTCTTTGGACCAGTAGTCCGCAAGTTCGGGTTTCCAGCCGATATAGCCTAATCCTTTAGATATCAAACTAGTGGAAGAAAACCACTACCCACGATACCACCCAAAGACAAGTCGTCTCCTAGACTTTTAGAGAGGGTTCTGAACGTTGTGAGAGAGTAATTTTGACTAGTCTGGTTTGAAGATAAATCAGGACTTTTCTGATGCACAAGATCCTTACTCAAAGGCAAGTGCAAAGCATACTCAGTTTAGAAATAGAGATGAACGCTCTTAGAATTATAGCTCAAGTGTTAACTTGTTTCCTAGAAGAAGAAAAGATTTAGAGAGACATCAGAAGTTTTTGAACAAACTTTCACATGTTTATTGAAGATGTTCTACCTAATACAAATATGAGAGAGCTCTTATATAGAGACTCTAAAAGCAAAAGATAAGACAAGACCCTTATCTTTGATAGCAAACGACAACAGAAAAAGTACACACATGAAAAATATAAAAATACACACTTTAGACAGGACAGGACCCCTGTCATCTTTTATTAAAGCCGAGATTCTCGGAGAGTTTCTGTAGCCATATGAAAAGCTGGAAACTTTATGGAGTAGAGGGATATCTGGATGGAGATATGTCTCCTGTCTCTTTTTCATACTGTTTTCAAGCTTTGTAGATTTGTTGGTAGATCAAGTTATCTTCATCAAGCTCATCTATAGCTGGCTGAGAAACTAGCTTAGTAGGCAAGCTTTGGGATTCTTGAGATGGAAATAGTGAGTGGAAGTCTTCCCAAGGGTCTTGAGCATCTTGAAAAAGGACATTTGTGTAGTCTGAGCGTTCTTCTCTGACGAGAATACCCTTTGGATTGGAACTTGATCCTAGGGTGTTTTCTCGAGCTCTTGGTAAAAACTCAAGGGAGTGAGATGGTCCTATGGACGTGTGATAAATGTCTATGGGAGCTGGTTGGACATTATTAAGTTCTAAAAGATAGGTTTTGAGGACTGAGATTATGGTCGGATCATGGTTGAGTGGGAATGGATGTGGAAACGTTTTCCATTCATATGCCTGGTCTTGTGTCCAGTAATATTTAGTGACTGGATGCTGAAAATACGGCATGTATATGATGAAAATTGAGGTAAACAAATATGCTTCTTGGTCAGGGAGTTTGTTTAGCTGATGATGGGTTGAAATGTTTTGAAGTTGTTTACGCCACCATGTGAGTAGTGAAAACCATTCAAGTAATGTCCAGAGGAGGGATGGAGCATGGTCAGGAGTTGTGATGTGCCTAAGAGTAGGTTAAACAGGAAGAACACGTTTAGTGGCATATAGGACTGTAAGACACCAAACATACCATAATTCATCGTCTGAAATGGTAAGAGATGGATTGAGAGTGAATCCTGTAAGAAACATGTACTCGAGGTGAAGGGACGAAAACGAAGTGGTTGGGTTCTGTAGATATTCATGAAATATCTGAAGAGGAATTTTTTGGCAAAATCCTGGATTTGAAAAGTTGAACTGAATGAAAGATTGAGGGGGAAGGTCATTTGGGTTAAGGCCTTGATAGAGAGAGAACGATTCATTGCTATAATGGGTATAACATTGATGGAAGTGATAAGGGTAGGTTTATTTATAGATGGACGAGTGAGGAAATCAGGGATCAGATTTTTATCACCTTTAATGTGCTGGACTGTGAAGTCATACTTGGCAAACCAAGCTTTCAAACTAAGCAATTGCTTATCTGAAAGTAATTTGTTCTTGAAGTCAAGGATTTTTGGGAAACAGGAGTTGTCCATCTTGATAAGGAAATTGTGACTAATCAAATGGAATTCAAATTTCTTGATTCCATAATTGACTGCTAAAATCTCCTTGTAAATGATATGATAATTCTTCTCTGCATCCTTGAACTGTCCACTTGCATGAGCGCAATAGGACTCTGTTTCTCTAATTTTTTCTAAAAGAATAGCACTCCAGTATTCATCATTAGCGTCGGTCTAGAGAATTCTTTGTCCCGTTCTGGGAATCTTCAGTGGTGGTGGTGACTGAGAAATCTTTTTGAGCTGTTTGACAGCTGTTGTTTGTTCAGGGCCCCATGGTGGGGGTTGTTTCTTTAGCATGCGAGACAATTTTCTGGTGTGGATTGCAACTTTGGGAATAAAGTCTCTCAAATAATTCACAATTCTAAGGAACTGTTGAATTTATTTTTTATTAAGATTTGTATCTGGGAACTTTGTCAATTCTTCTGCAATGTGTGGTCCTGGATGGTAGTGACCATCTTTTAATACCATGCTTAAAAATTCAATAGATTCCTTTCCAATGCTGCTTTTCTTTTTAGAAAGCATTATGCCATATGCTTGCACAATATCAAAGAAATCTGAAAGCAAATTTTGGTGGGTCTGGTGGTTGGTTGAAAACAACAAAATGTCATCGATATATACCAGAGCATGATGGAGTATGGGAGAGAGTATTTTGACCATTGCTTTTTTAAACATGGAAGGAGCAACTTTGAGACCAAAGAGCATTACTGTCCATTAGTAATGGGCATTGGGAATACAGAAGGCTGTCTTAGGTCTGTCAGAAGGTGAAACGGCAAGTTGTCAAAAACCAGCTTTGAGATCGAATTTTGAAAATATTTTTGCATCTTGAAGATGGACAAATAAGGATTGGATTTTTAGAAGAGGAAATTTTTCATCTCTGAGAAAAGCATTAAGAGGCTGATAATCAATTACCAATCTTTTTTTTCCTCGAACTAACTAAGACCTTTTTTCAACATAAAAGGCTTGACATGCCTAATCTGAAGTTGTTGGTTCAATGAGACCTTGCCGAAGCAATTGGTCACATTCTTGTTTGGCTAAAAGAAGGTCAGAAGGTGGCATTCCTAGATGAGTTGCCTTGGTTGGATTGATATCCTCATTTAATTTGAAGGGGAGTTGAATGAAGAACTTGTCATTTTTCCAGAGAGGCAAAGGATGATTGAATTTAGAATGATTTTCAGGACAGAACTGAAGAAATTTTTGAGTGATGGTTGCATAAAAGGGAAATGTATCTGAGAGAGTATACAGACGTAGAACATCTGTATAAGGCAAAAACATTTGTTTAAATTTGATTCCAGTTGGTGTGATGTGGAGATTTTTTACCAGATGAAGGATATCAAATCCTATGAGGAGATCTTTGTCTGGTAAATCTGAACCAATGATTTTTTGCCATATGATACAATTTGGAAAAAACTGAATCCCATGGGTTTTTTGGTAATCAGTGAGGTTTTGAATACTTCACCATTAGCTACTTTGAAGAATTCAGTATGTTTTTCCCAACATGAAGAAAGAAGAACAGTGGGATTGAGCATATTGCGTTGTGCATCAGTATCAAGAAAACCAATAATAGGGATGAGTTTATGAAACTTGGAAGGGAGGACTGAAATTTTTACTGAAGGAATAGTAGGTTTAGAATGATCCTGGTTAATTTCTTGAACAGTAGAAATAACAGAAATTTCACCTACCTCATAATCATCTATTGACTCTGTGAGGATGAAAGCTGTATGATCATCATATTCTGTCGGTTCAAAGAAATTAGACTCAACATCTTCCTGATAAAAAAGCATTGAAGATTGTTGTAGATGTTGAATAAGTTGAACATCTTTGGCAGACTTGTTAAGATAATTTCGGGCAAAATGACCGCATTTTTTTGCAAATGAAACAACAATTATACTTCTTTTTTCTAAATTGTGATGGATCTTTCTTCTTGAAGTATCTGTAAGGTTTTTTGTCGTTCATGGAAGATTTGTGAGGGTGCTTTTGGAAATGACCTTTCTTCTTGGTTGGACAAGTGCATTTTTTGTCATCTTTGCACTGGATTTTGAGATATGGTTTTTTACAGGCTGAGGCAAAAGGTTGTCTGTTTTCAATGAGGTCTTTGAAGAAGTCTTTTTATTCACACAATCTGTCAAGACATAACATAGTCAACTGGAAGATTTTTCCAAGAGAAATGTTTGTTATGTCCAGGTTGCAGGCTGTAAGCTGCCTTTGGAGTTCTGGTTGAAGTTCTGAAGGAAGTGAGGCAATGAAAACATGCTTTAAAGTTGGATCATTGAATCCATTTAACTTGTAGTAGAGCATGCTCATTCTTTTGTAATGCATTTCTAAATGGTTGCGCTTGAGAGAGCAGCATTTCATCTGATGAAATTCTTTTCTGGAGGCTTCATTTGTTGCAGCTGGTTCTCCAATGAACTATTCATAAATAACTGTAAGAGCTGTGGCGATTGTGGTTTGAATAAGTTGAAGTTGTCTGTATTCTCCCAGACTTTCAAACCAATCTCGCAAAGAACCAGTGAATCTGGAACAAAATTCCCTGAGGACTGTTTGAGACTGTGCATTTGGGCGTGTCATCTGTACATCGACCTAAGCAGTAAATTCTTGGTGCCTAGCCGACTATTTGTGGCGAGGAATGTCATCAAAAGTGAACCACTGTGTTGAAGATGGTTTAGAGGAAGTTTCAAGTGCTTGTGGATTTGGGGGAACTAGTTCAGTTTGTGAACTACCTTGATCTTGATTTTCATCATCAGATTCTTCTACAACAGGTGTAGATGTACTCGGTTCTTCTGTTTTTACAGATGGTTGAACCATGAATAGTCCAAAGATGTTTGCATATTGAGACTCTGAGCCTAAGGAAGATTGTTCATAAGAACTGGAACTGGAACTATCCACAGAGGATGAATCTGAATCTGGATTACTATTCTGTGTACCAATATTATGGTAGAAGTATTGGTGTACAAGAGCTTTGTCTTTCTTTGTTGGCTCGAGGGTTGATTTTGGAGAATCTTCAGGTATTGGAGAGGTTTCTTTTGGTTTTGGTTCTGAGATTCTGACTTTTGTGGCTGGCTTTTTGGATGTTGATGGTGTTGTTGGAGGTTCTTGATTTCTGGAAAGAAGATGGGAAAGACCAAAGAACTTGTTATAGTCCATTGGTGGTTTGGAAGGGTTATAGAAAGGTTGATATGTGCCAAATAGAGGGGCAGGTGTTGTGCAAATTTTATTGAATTTGCAAGTGCACGAATCTATTGTAGAATAGATAAATGGTGACGAGTGTCGATCCCACGAGGAGATGGATTTTAATTATATGTAGAATTAAAATTCTATGAGAATGGTTGGATTTGTGGTGAAAGTGACTTAGATTATCCTAAAATTGGAATTGAAATGGCGAGAATAAATTGAAGAGAAATATATTGAAATGACGTACTTGTATATCTGGATCCGTATCAACATGCATCATAGGCTAAATTTTCCTTATTAATGCTAATTAAATCATGAAGGGGGAATCCACACCTCATGAACCACACTCTAATCAATATGGTGCTAAGGGCTTATCGTGCCAAATAATAATAACCTTGTACTAGGAAGCCGGTGAAACCAAGGCGGTATCTAGACAAGATTATTATTATTTATCGACAAGAAGTCAAAACATCCACACAAACTAGAGGGGAAGAGAAAATAAATTTACCAAATAAAGCCCATGACACATGTTAAGACTTCACCTTCATTCCAAGCTTGAAAGAAAATTAGATACTCATAATTGAACTAAGGGTAAAATGGAAATTTATTAAAATATGTAGAAAATACAAGATAGAGAAGGAATTATAGAAAATGGAGTCTAAAAATGGATTCAGAGATGCCAAATTAGGGGGGAAGACCCCTTTTTTATAGATACATTGAGTAAATCATGGCCATCGGATTAAAAACAGTTTGGACGCTCAGGATTGCGCCACGTCATCAGTCAACAGTACGCGGTTTGACCACGCGGTTTAAACAGTGACACGGTTTGACCCAGCTTGAATAGTAATGCTGTTTGGTTAAAAATAATTATGTGTATATGCATGTACCGTACGCGTAATTTTTGGTCCACTAACATGCTGCCACGTCACCAGTCAACAGTGTATAAGAATTTTAGTCCAACAGGATCGTGACACCTCATCAGTCAATGTCATATCATCGGTCTATGCCACATCATCGATCCGTCTATGTGAACAGTGTCGTGAACAATAACGTAGACAGTACCGTACATGTGAATAGTACCGTACATGTGAACAGTGCCATTTTTCTTTTTCTGCTCCTCTTAAGGTTTTCGACCATCTTGAGTTCAAAAGTGATGTTCGTTTTGCCGTCTGATTTCTCGTTCATTGTGAAATGACCATAATGCCCCTAAAATACATAAAATACTTAATTAAAATAAAACACACGTAATTAAATCACAAGAAGATTAAATACATAAAAATAAGGGTGTTAGTAAGACTTTAAATGTAAAATGACAATATTCTCCTTTATAAATATACATTTTCTAACACTCAACAGCAAGAATGTGTAAAGATTGAGTTTTGGTAAAGAGGGATGGTTGTTCTTTGTCTGCATCAATTCTGGTTAGCTCTGCTTTTAGCTTTCTAATCTCTGGTTCTTTTTTATTGAATTCTGGACCCCATATGCGATTGTTAATCATCGTTCTAAGATCAACATCTAGTTCAGAGATTCAATTTTGCAAATTTAGGTAGATCTGGCAAACCCAAAATGCTATTGCCCAAAACCAAGCTACCACTACCTTACATCACAAGGTAGATCACATCACCCATAAATCAAACCAGGTTGAGAAAAAGGTTGACACCATATCAGAAAGACTAAATCAGAGCCCTGAAAGCTGAAATTGCCAGAATTGATTCAGAAAAAGTTCAACCCACTATTTTCACCAGTTCTACTCCACTTCCTGTTATTAACCCTACTTATCACCCTTTCCTTCCACCAACTTCCTCCAGAACGTATGATCTTTCTAAACTTTTTGGAATGACTCATACTCTTTTCCCCTCAAAACCTCCATCAAAAGCAAAGAAAACACCCAATCCACTTCCCAAATCTATACCTCAACAGCACCCTCAATCATCCCGATTTGAGCCATCACCGTCCCCATCACCACCCTCTTTGCCGGTGACTACTTCACCATCCATTCCATCTTCAGTCTCCTTAGAAAAGCAACCCATGCACCAGTATTCTACTCATCAAATTTCTCATCCTTCACCTTTGTCATCTTCTACTAAAGATTCTTCTTCAGAATCAGATTCAACTTCATCCATAATTGAGTTAGATACTTCTGATTCAAATCTAGCCGACATTTCCAAACTTCTCATGGCTGAACCTACTAAGACCACTGAAGTTGTTGATAGTGATGATGAGCCACAAAGTACACATGAAACTGGCGAGTCCTCTCACTATGTTCCTCCACGACCAAAAGTCCCCAAACCTTCAAATGGTCCCTGGTTTACTTTTGATGATATCCCTATAATAAAGTGGAGAGAAAGATTACAAGAGTTGTCTGCCTGGATTGATGTCCAAATGCTAGCCTCTGGAGCTACAACCCAGTTTGTTCTACGAGAATTCAGTACACGGTTTACTGGTTCTCTCTGAGATTAGTTTGACAGCTTAGGACAATACAGATAGCTGCAATTCATTCAGATTCCAGAAGTCTCTCAAGCTTTGGCACTCATTCATGATCAATTTATTGGAGAGCCCAATGTGACTTTTGAAGCCGCCAGAAAGGATTATCTTAATATAAAATGTTGTTCTCTGAACACAAAAGATCTTCATTATCATTACAAGCGGATGTCTTTGCTTTATTACAAGCTGAATGGATTCAATGATGCTACACTCAGACATGTTTTCCTGGCTTCTCTTTCAGAAGAGTTACAACTAGAAATCCACCGATAGTTAGCAGCGCATAAACTCAACATTGATGCTTTATCATTGGGGAAAATATTTCAGATCGCTATGGGATGTCTTGAGAAGCTATATGAACAAAAGAAATTCTTCTAAGAGCTCATCAAGGATAAAGAACCTTTCAGATCTACTTGCAAAAAGCCTTATCTGGCTATTAAATGCAAGGATCTAAAAAAGTGTGACTGTTCCCCTAAAAAGAAGTCTCATTTCAGAAAATCCAAGTTTCCATCCTCATCAAGGAAGCGACGCTTTAAACAATTCCGATTCTTTAGAAGAAAACAGTCTCATTCCAAGTATGCTGGTTCTAGCCACAAGCAAAGCAGATGCTTCATCTGTAATAAAAAAGGCCACTTTGCCAAAGACTGCCCTGTGAAACCTCGAAAAGCCATTAAGCTCATCCAACATTTGGAATCCACAACAGAGTTTTCTCCGTCCACAGACCAAGTTGAACACTTGTTTTCAGAACAAGAAGAGCCTAATGATCACACAGTCTTTACCTTGCCAAATTCCAGTGATTCGGACAATTTAGATTTTGAGCCTATCTACACAGTCCAACCTTCATCCATTCTGATCCATGATCCTACTATTCCAATCCCTTCTGTAAAAATTCAAATCATTCCTTCCAAGTATCATAAAGCTATCACAACTATTGGTTTTCTTGATACTGGCTCCCAGCAAAGCGTGATTAATCCTGATATTCTTCCTTCGGAATGTTGGAAGAACATTTTAAAGCACCTGATGGAAAGATCTTTACAACTACATTGGCTACTAAACATCCAATAAAAATCCAGTTATTTCCTAATTGTGTTGTTTAGTTAAAGCTAATTGGTTCCTCATTACCAAACAAAGATCTTCTTGTAGGTTTTGACATCCTACATCAAGCAAAAAATGTCCATATCACCCCCTCTGGTCTCCGTTACAAATCCATGATCAAACCATTCACCAGCATTCTAAAAATCTATTCCCTATCTAATCCACCACCCATATACCAGGCTATTACCGACCAAATCCTCAAATTTTGTCCAGAAAATTATAGCCTCTTTACCTATCCAAAACCTTTGTGGAAAAACCTGAATTTCTTCATCTCCTTACCTTCTAAGTTAAATGAAGACAGCAACCCCGCCAAAGCCACACATACAGGAAAGACCTTATCTTAGCCTAACAAGAATGTGCCCAGTTACTCAAACAAGGCCTCATTGAGCCCACAAATTCTCAATGGGCTTGCCAAGCCTTTTACGTTCAAAAAATGTCTGAAATCCTCCTTGGCAAAAAACGCCTAGTCATTGACTATCAGCCACTCAGCAATTTTCTCCAGGACTAAAAGTTCCCTTTACCCAACAGACACACTCTCTTCATTCACCTAAAAAATGCTCACATTTTTTCAAAATTCGATTTAAAATCTAGATTTTGGCAACTTGGCATTCATCCATTTGAAAGATACAAAACTGCTTTTTGTATCCCAAATGCCTATCATCAATGGACCGTCCTTCTTTTTGGCCTCAAAACTGCCCCTTCTATCTTCCAAAAGGCCATGACCACTATCTTTCAACATATTCTTCACCATACCCCTGTTTACATTAACGATTTGCTTCTTTTTTTAGGTAATCATGATGAATATCACAAGTTGCACCAACAGTTTTTTCAGATCATTCAAGAACATGGAATCATGATCTCTGACAAGAAAAGCAAGATTGCGACAACCTCTGTTGACTTTCTTGGCATGAAAATCCAAGACGGACATTATCAGCCTGGACCCCATATTGCACAAGAGTTACTTCACTTTCCCGAAAAGTAACTTTACCAAAAAGCAAGTCCAACAACTTCTTGGAATTGTCAATTACATCCGTGATTTCCTGCCACATGCTAATCACCACACAAGCAAGTTGTCTACCCATCTAAAAAAGAACCCACCATCTTGTTCAGATGCTGTAAAGCAATTAAAGCAGATTGCCCATAATCTGCCATCTTTAAAGCTTATCACAGACGGTAAAAGGATTCTCCAAACAGATGCAAGTGATGAATCATGGGGGGTCATCCTCCTTGAAAACTGCAATGGAAAAGAGCACTTTATTGCCTCTGTAAGTGGACAATTCCCTGAAGCACAAAAGCATTATCACACAGTCTACAAAGAAATTTTAGCTGTGAAAAATGGTATCAAGAAATTTGAATTCCATTTGATTGGCCATCGATTCTTGATTCGACTAGATAATTCAGCTTTTCCCAATATCTTGAACTTTAAGCAAAAGGTTGTTCTAGAAAAAACCTTACTTCGGCTTAAAGAATGGTTATCAAGATATGATTACCATGTCCAGCATATAAAAGGAGATCATAACCTCATTCCAGACTTACTATCCAGACCTTTAAAACCAAAACCTCCTCAATTCTTTTGTATCACTTCTCAGATTTCCTTCCCGATCATTGTCATGGCTAGTTCACTTCCTAAAACAGCACTTACCCAGAAGTCTTTCCCTCTCAACATGACTTTTTTGTCACCTCACCAAATCCAAGATTTTGCCCGAAAATTCTTCTTTAGGATTTTTATGAATATCTACATCACGAGTAAAGAACCTTTGTTTTTTCCCAGTTTTCATCCTGATCATCTTTTCCTTACAGGATTAGTAATCACCCCTCACAAAGATATTACCGAAGATGAACTTTGGTATACATGGTGTCTTACTGTTCTGTATGCCACAAAAATAGTTTTCCCAATCTTACCCCTTCTCACAAAGCTCAATGATCCAGAGTCTTCCACCTCTCTCACCTAGACTCTTTTTGAATGGTTTTCTCCATTACCATGGTGGCGTAGGAAATTGCAATAGATTGCTGACACACATCATCTTCTGGAACTTCCAGATCAAGAAAGAAAACAATTCATTACTATTTTTATCATCCACCATCCATACTTCCAACATCCTCAAACCAGAGATTTTTGGACACACAATCAGAGTTATGAATGGATCACTGTTCCTCACATTGCTTGTCTTGAACAAGATTTCCAGAACAAAACATCCTTGAAGAACTTTCTCATGGAACTCAATCACATTCCTCCAAATCAACTAGATATTCACCACACATCTCTTGGACCAAAACATGAAATGTTCATAATCCCCACATCGTCCTTACATTCTCAACCTCTTAACTAAGGAATCATCATCAAAGAAGAAAAGCCAGACTACACTGACTTTTTATTCCAAGATTCCCAAGATCCTTATGAAGATTTTACCCCGGTACCATCACCATCACCATATGAATTCCCTAGATCATCCTCTTCTCCATATCCGCCATTTTCCTCTCAACCTGAATAATTTCCTCAGCCAACTCCTCCATCACCGAAAGGTCAATATTGCCCTTGGCCATGTGTTTTAGGATGTTCTCATTTAGAAAGAGTCTTCAAAAAAGACAAGGACCCCAATCGTGATCCTGACGAGATAGAATCATCATCTGAAGATGCCTCAATCTCTCTTTAAGATATTTGTCGTCTTGTAATAATGAGTGTTTGCTTTAGCTTTTGCTTTAACTTTTTAAAGTTGTTTGTCACTTTGTAATAAGTGTGTTTTTTCTTTGTCGACCACTAAGTCTAGCTTTTATAAAGCTATGACAGTTGGATTTGTCTTACTCCAGCCCTTTGTATCTATACTCTCCTTTTGCCTATATACTTTTGCCTATATAAGGAGATTGTTTGAATAAATAAAATCAAGTGGTTTTTAAAAAAAATCATTCCAATATGTTCTACTCCATGGAAACCTAAAACTCCATTTTCTATTCTTAATTCAAAACTCCTTTAGGTCTAGAACTCTTACCCTTGTTCAATATCTGTCTTCTGCAAGTATGCTCTACACTTGCCTTAATAAGGATCATGTACAACAGAACGCAAATTACCCTGCTCTTTCTTTAATCTAAGTAAGGGACAGAATCCTATCTTTTAGACTAAGTGACCAATAGAGTCGGTGTCTAGCAGGATTGTTTAGGTTCTTAGATAAGAAAAAAATAATACAAAGTGTCTGGTTATACCTGACCACGTCACTCTCGTGCACCCAGTTGGAATCCACCTTTGTTTCAGTTTTTGTCACCTGAGTTGCAACTTTATCGATCTTTCTTCCAAGATTATGAAGTGCTTGGTTATGAGCATTGGCGTTTTGAGTTTGCCAATTTAAGACTGCTTCATATTGTTTTGGGGCTTCTGGTTGGCCAGAAGAAGTTATGGGTGACTGCATAAAAGGCTGGGAAATAACTTTTGTTTGTGGATCTGTCTGTTTTTCAAGTGGGGAAAAAGCTTCTTGGTAAGACTGGCTAGAGGAAGAGAACATCAGCCATGACCTGAGCTTTGGTTGGGAAGGAATGGACTCTTGTGGAATGGCCATCTTGTTTTCTTTTTCTATCCATTTAGGTGCCTTTTTATAGATTGGTAAAGGCTGGCTTGAGCTTGGATCATCTGGTGGCTCTGGAGGATATGATCTGCAAGGAGTTTTTAAATGGAAAGGTTTCTTCTTTTTCTTTCGTCTTCTCCTCATAATTTCAAAGTCTCCATCATTATCGTATGGGTCATCCAGACAAGGGCAATCTGGGTTGCACATATGGGCTTCTGGAACATCCCATAGGAAGTGACCATTGACTTTGTCAAGATATACTGGATATCCTTATGAGAAAAAACCATAGAGTGGGAGATTCTCTTCTTGTCCCGTGGTTACTGCCTTGATCATAGCAGTATAAGACTGCCTTGGAGCTTCGAGATTTGAAGATTGTCCTGGAGTTTGAAAGGACATCTTAACTTGGCCATCAAATCGTCTTTCAAAGATGGCTTCAGAAGTTTGGATTGGCTCTGAATTTTGATGGAATTGCTCATAATTGGAAAGCCATTCGAGTGGCATAAGTTTAAGCAATTCTTGTTTTTGAATCTGTTTAGGGATTTGGATTATTGTTGAGATTGTATCGGTGTCTGCAAAGATCATCAATGCATCTGTGGTTGTTTGTGTAGTGGGAAGATCTAGTGCATGATTCTGTAATTGATACACTATCTGGTGATAGAAAGTGGCTATTTTTGAAGTAGCTGTTTGGTCTACTCCTTGGAGCTAGATCTGAACTTTTATGGTGGTTGGAAGATTTGGGTCTTCAAGGGACATGTTGAAATTGGGATAAAAGGTTAACAGTACACTTCCAGCATGGAGTGTAGTTAAAACTGTTCCAATGATGGCGTGTTGGTATTGCTTGAATCTGGTGTCTAACAAGGCAATTTTAGCCGTGACAGGCAAACCTTTTCTTCTATGTAAAGTGAGGATTAGCCTTACACCTCCAAGATGAAGGTGTGTATACCCTTATCGCTTCCAGTTGGCTACGAGATCAGTTAGTATTTCAAGTGTAACGTATTGTTCACTTTGAGAGGCTTGGAGAGCACATTGATCAAGTCTTGAAGATTGAATGTACTCTTTTGGTAGAGGTCTTTTAGTGGAAATCAAAGTTCTGATGCTTCTAGTGAAATAAGTTTTTTGTTTGTAAAGATGGTATAGGCTCAGTACTAGAAATTGTGACTCATTAATTTAGGCTGATTTAGGAATATACGAGTATTCAACAAGGTTTTCAATCTTTGAAGCAACATGTTTCTGACAAGAACGTGGTAAAGATAGAGTAGAAGATAGAGAAATATGAGAAGATTCAGAGGAAATTGGATTTGAAGATGAAGATGCCATGTTGATGAGATTTCTTCTACAAGTAACACTTGAACACATTAATTTATGATACCACCTCTGCTTGAACACATTAATCTATGATACCAGTCAACTTCTCACTAAAATAAGTAATAAGCCTTCGATCCTCCATCAAAACAGCTCTAATACCTATTCCTGAGGCATCACACTCAATCTCAAAAGTGTAGTTAAAATCAAGTAATGCTAGAATATGTGTAGAACATAACCTTTCTTTAAGATCAATAAATGCTTTATCTTGCTCAATACTCCAAGTAAATGCAACATTAGTAAGAGGTACAACAATAGTGCTAAATGAAATGCAAGTAACGCAACCCAAGAGAGGGGGTGAATTGGGTTTTTAAAAATAATGCAATACGATTCGCACAATAAATCAATCTAACACCTTAATGAAATAGAGAACAATAAATTCAAGCAAGCGTAAAGATAAAAGAGCAAAGGAAGAGAAAAATAAACACGCGGATTTTTACGTGGTTCGGCAATCCCCGCCTACGTCCATGCCTCCAAGCCAACTGAGCTCGAGGATTTCACTATCCAAGCCTCCCAAGGCTTCAAGTTTTTACAATTGACTTCTAAGGTGTCAATGAACCTTTACAACCAAGAGATTATCTCCCCAATCTCTTCACCCCAAGTGTTTCCCACACTTACACACTCACAATTTGATAAGAAATGAAAATTACAACAAAAACTCTCTTTAAGAGTGGATATGCAACTAATAGCTCAACAATGATTCAATCAATGATGATTTGCATTTTGGAAGCTCAATATATGTTGTATGATCTTATATTTGCGTGCATTACTTCTTAAAATGAAGTTTGAGTTGAGTTTTTATAGTGAAAGCCCAAAAACTAGTCGTTATAGGCAAATTCCAGCGCTCAAGCAGTTAGCCGCTTTATTATCTGACTAGCCGCTCAGGAACAGTAATACTACCGTTATTTTTGAATTTGCTACAGTAATATTGTTCACTAAAATTACACTTTGGCCCAAAACTTTTTATAATTATACTATGGCCCAAAATGTCATAAAACTTTACAAATAGGTCTAATTTCAGAACTTCCTAAAAATAGTTGTCTTTCCCAAACTTTCTAAAATTATGATATGACCCCAAAGATTTTATTATTTCGCACAAAGGTCCTTTTCAACATAATACCCATATTTTTTAAAGTTCTCAAAACCTTTCACTTTAGTCCAAAATATTCATAAATTATGGTATGGCCCAAAACATTTAAAATGTTTGTAAAAACGTCCAACTCTGAAATTTAATACTTATTTAAAATCAAAGATTTAAAATCTTAGCATTTAAGTCCAAATTACTTAAATCCACAAAATACTTTACTTTATAAAAATAAAACCTTTTAGTTTATGAAAAGTATTTAATTAAATTAATCTCTTGAGCTTCTCAAATGCTAAATCATGCATCAATTAAATCATACCGGCTTTACAAGAATTTGTCGCAATAATTTATCCGTTGAGCTCTAAACTTTATTCTTGATTTCGCCGTTGTCCGTTGAGTGTCTTCAATCTTGATTTCACTTGATCACTTGCATAAATATTATCCTTAAAAAACTAGTGAAAATGTGAAATACAATATTTATTATTTTTACTTAAGACACATGTTTGTTATCATCAAAATTACATTATGTATAGCCCTTTAGGCTAACACTAAAATCCTTAACAAATCATCGATAAAAACTAACTAAACCATGAAAGCTCCTTACCTCAGTGATGCTTTTAGGCATCAGTCACTCCTTAATAGCCTTAGCCTTCTCTTGATCCATCTCTATACTATTTGCACCAACAACAAAGCCAAGAAAAACAACTTTTTCCATGCAAAAATGCACATTTCTTATAATTAGCATACAACTTTTCTTTCCTCAAAACATCTAGCACACATCACAAATGCTCACATCTAGTACATTTCTTATATCATCTAAAGTCTTGTTGAACACTAGAATATCATCAAAGTAAACAACAACAAGCTAACTTACAAATGGATACAGTACATGATTCATTAATCTCATAAAAGTACTAGGTGCAATAGTAAGACCAAAAGGCATAACTAACCATTCCATTCATTACCTTCTCTCATGCGAATTTGGTGATAGCCACTTTTTAAATTAATTTTATAAAATAAACAAGCTCCATGCAATTCATCTAGCATATCATCTAACCTAGGAATGAGATGGCGATACTTTACCGTAATATTATTGATGACTTGGTAATCAACACATATTCTCCAATTTTCATCCTTTTTTGGTACTAATAGCACTGGTATTGCACATGGTCATGCTCTCTCTCACATACCTCTTGCTCATTAGCTCCATAACTTGCCTTTGAATCTCATTGGTCTCCTCGAGATTACTTCTATAGGCTAATCTATTGGGTATTGCTCGTGGTACGGAATCAATCTGATGCTCAATGCCTCTTATGGGTGGTAAGCCAATAGACATTTCCTCGAGAAACACATCTTCAAACTTCTATAATAAAGAAGTAACAACACTAGGGGGAGGATATCATTCTTTAAACATGAACAAAACCATGTAATGGCTTACTTTATATGCTTTCCTAATCTTGCACACTCCTACAAAGAAGCTCTTTTTCACTCTTCCCTCTTTTTCACTCTTTTCTTTTCTCTCACTTGTGGCCTCACTCTCTTTCTTTTTCTTCTTAAAACTTTCGGCCTCACCTTTTTTGTGTTATCCTTCCTTTTCTCTCATCTTCATTTAGTCCTCGTAGACCTCGTTTGGTGTTAAAGGAACAAGCGTCACAGTTCTCCCATCCTTGACAAAGCTATATCTATTCCTAAACCTATCAAATGTCACCTTCATATCATACTGCAATGGCCTCCCTAATAATAAATGCCCAACATGCATAGGAACTACGTCACAAAGCATCTTATCACTATACTTCCCAATAGTAAATGTTAGCAATACTACTTATTTACCTTGACAACTCCACAATCATTTTACCACAGCAATTTATAAGGCCTGGGATGTGTTCGCAAGGGCAACCCTAACTTCTCTACAAGGGTAGTACTAGCTACATCGGTGCCATCTATTGTTATACTACACATTTTGTTATTCACAATACATCTCGTATGGAAGATGTTCTCTTTCTGCTGCTCCATGTCATCAACACTCATTTGTGTACTCAAAGCACACCGAGCAACTAGGGATTCACCTTTTGCAGGGTATTCGACACCGTCATCATCACTAGCATCGATCAACTTTGGCATTTCTTCACCATCACTCTCACTCTTATTCATTACTTCCCCATTATCTTGCATCACCATAACTCTCTTATACCCAAGCACTTGAAGCACTTGATGCCCCGATTCTTCTATGGTTGAGATTCAGCCCTAAACTTGTTTTTGCTACTGAAATCTTCTCTTGCCTTAGGTAGTTCAGTCTTGATAGCTTCATTTCGCCTTTCATTACTACTCCACTTCGGTTTCCAAGGGTTTGAAGATGCCAAAATATATCTACTGGTACCATTCTTCTTCAATTGCCTCTCTACCTTCATAGCCATGTGAACCATATCCTCCAACTCCAAATAATATTGTAACTCCACTATATTGGGAATCTCTTTGTTCAACCTGGTAAAAAATCATGCCATTGTAGCTTCTCTATCTTCATCTACATTAGCCCTAATCATATCAATCTCTATCTCCTTATGGTAATCCTCCTAGCGTTGTTACACCAGATCTATAACAGAACGAAGTCTGTTCTTAGGGCCAGTAGCCCGCAAGTTCAAGTTTCCAGCCGATATACACTTATCCATTTAATACCAAATCTGAAATCATAGTTGAAAATAGTTTTTCACGATACCACTCGAAAACTCGGCACTCAGGGCCTTCAAAGAGGGTGAACGTTGTGAGAAAATACCGTCATTTTATAAAATCGGTTTTGGAGGATAAAAACAGGACCTTTCTGATGCACAGGATCCTTAGGCTTAAGGCAAGTGCAGAGCATACTCAATTTAGAAAATTTAGAGGTGAGCGTATCATTATTAACCTAAATAATTGCTTTGATTCCTAGAAGAGAGAGAGAGAGTTTTAGGGAAACATAATGTTTAGAATTGGATTTTTTATTTCTTGATGAGCTCCCTCAACTGAAGCTGAAGGTGCTATTTATAGAAAATCATTGAGAACAAGACCTCTCGAATGATTCTAAAGCAAAGCACACCAACAAAGACATTTACAAAAGTAAAGCACGCCGACAAGGACTTTAACAAAAGTAAAGCATACTGATAAGGACTTGAACAAAAGGAAAGCATACCGACAAGGACTTTAACAAAAGTAAAGCACATTGACAAGGACTTTAACAAAAGTAAAGCACACTGACAAGGACTTTAACAAAAGACAAACGGGAGTCACATGGATAGGTGTATCAAAAGCTTGTTCATAAGTCGTTATCATGGAGTGGATGGATAACGAGATGGTGACACGTCTCCTGTGTCTTTTTCATATTGTCGTTTGTGCCGACGGATTTGTCATTGGTCGAGGTATACTTCAGTTTGCTGGTATTTGGCTTCATCAGCTTCAGTCATGTGCTGAGATGTAGATGCAGCAGAAGAGTCTGGAGTGGTGACAGTATAACGGGGATTTTCAGTATGGAGAAGGGACTGAAAGTCTTCCCATGGGTCCTGAGCATCTTGAAATAAGACATTGGTGTAGTCAGGACGTTGTTCCATGACAAGGATACCTTGAGGGCTTGAACTTGAACCTGGAGTACAGCCTTGTATTTTGGGAATAATTTCAAGAGTGTGTGATGGTCCAATAGAGGTGTGGTGAATGTCTGTGGCCGGGGAAGGAACATTGTTTAGTTCCATAAGGTAGGCTTTGAGAACAAAAGTAACAGATGTGTCATGAATGAGGGTATATGGATGAGGATAAGTTCTCCATTCGTATGCCATGTCTTGTGTCCAGTAGTCCCACGTTTCTGGGTGCTGGAAGTAAGGCTTGTGGACAATGAAGACTGTAGTCCACATGTTAGCTTCTTGTTCTGGCATTTTGTCTAATCCATGAAAAGTAATCAATTGCTGGAGTTGTTTACGCCACCAAGTGAGTGGGGAATACCATTCAATGAGAGTCCATAGGAGGTCTGGTGAGAACTCAGGAGTGGTAAGGTGAGTTAGGATTGGTTTGATGGGAAGAACCAACTTTGTAGCATACAAGGCGGTGAGACACCACATGTGCCAAAGTTCATCTTCACAGATGGATAGAGAAGAGAGAGTGAGTCTTGTGAGAAACATGTGTTCCATGCAAAGATTAGGAAAACGGTTGGGTTTTTTGGTTTGAACATTAAGAAGAAATTGTAAAGGAATTTCTTTGCAAAATCCTGCAGCTGGTAAGCCAATTGGAAAGAAATGTTCATGGGAAAGTTTCTCTGATTGAGAGCTTTGAAAGGAAGTTGGCGATTCATAGTTTATGACTAGAATGGTTTGGATTGAGGAAATTAGTGAGGGTTTATTTATAGCTGGACGTGTGAGGAAGTCTGGAATGAGGTTTTGGTTGCCTTTTATGTGTTGAACAGTGAAGTCATACTTAGCAAACCAGGTTTTGAGATTGAGCAGTTGCTTGTCAGGGAGCAACTTGTTTTTGAAGTTAAAGATTATGGGAAAAAAAGAATTATCCATGTTGATAAGAAATGTGGGGCTGATTAGGTGAAATTTGAATTTTTTAATTCCATACTTGACTGCCAAGATTTCTTTGTAGATCACATGGTAGTTCTTTTCAGAGTCTTTGAATTGTCCGCTTGCATGTGCACATAAATGACGCACGCTATTGATTTCTTCGAGAAGAATAGCACTCCAGTAATCATCACTGGCATCAGTCTGGAGGATGCAGTGTCTATTTGTGGGAATCCTGAGTGGAGGAGGGGATTGTGCGATCACCTTTAGCTGCTTGACAGCTTCTGTCTGAGCAGGGCCCCATGGAGGGCACTGTTTTTTGAGCATCTGTGACAGCTGGCTTGTGTGAATTGTAACTTTTGGGATAAAATCACGAACATAATTAACAATCCCGAGGAATTGTTGGATCTGCTTTTTGTTGAGATGTGTGTCCGGAAACTTTAATAATTCAACTGCAATGTGTGGACTAGGCTGATATTGGCTGTCTTTAATCACCATGCCAAGAAAGTCAATTGATTCCTTGCCTATGCTGCTTTTCTTTTTGGAAAGCATGATGCCATGTACATGCACAATGTGAAAGAAATCCAAAAAGAGCTTCTGGTGGCTCTCATGGTCAGAGGAAAACAACAAAATATCATCAATGTAGACTAATGCATGATGAAGAATAGGACTAAAGATTTTTGTCAGGGCTTTTTGAAATAAGGAGGGAGTGACTTTAAGTCCAAAATGCATAACAGTCCATTGATAATGGGCATCAGGGATGCAGAAGGCAGTTTTGTGACGGTCAATTGGTGAAATACCAAGTTGCCAAAAACCAGCTTTCAAATCGAACTTAAAGAAGATACGAGCCCGTTGAAGATGGACAAACAAGGTCTGGATTTTTGGAAGGGGAAACTTGTCATCTTTAAGAAAAGAATTAAGTGGCTGCTAATCAATAACTAATCTCTTTTTTCCACGAA
>NW_006262688.1:1262117-1296419 GCF_000493195.1 Citrus x clementina | reverse complement strand
AGATTCTTGCTTGGCAGCAGGAGGTCTGAAGGAGACATACCCGGGTGTGATGCTTTTGTGGGGTTTATGTCTTCATTGAGTTTGAAGGGAAGGTGAATGCAAAATTGTGTATTTTTCCAAAGAGGTGAAGGATGGTGGAACTGTGAATGGTTTTCTAGACAGAACTCTAAGAACTTTTGTGAGATATGACTGTATGGAGATGGTCTTTCTGAAAGGGCATACAAACGAAGAATATCTGTATAGAGTAAGAACATTTGTTTGTAGCGAACTCCAGAACTGGTGAGGAATAAATTTTTAACCAAATGGAGAATGTCAAAACCTATGAGTAAATCTTTATCTGGAAGTTTGGAGGCTATAATCTTTTTCCAAATTATACAATTCGAAAAGAATTGAATACCAATGGGTTTTTTGGTAATCAAAGTTGTTTCAAAAGTTTCAACATTAACTGCTCTGAAAAGTTTGGAATGGTGTTCCCAACAGTCTGATGGAAGAATAGAAGGATCAATCATACTGGTGCTTGCACCAGTGTCAATAAACCCGATAACAGGAACAAGTTTATGGAATTTAGAAGGAATGATGGACATCTTGAGAGAAGGTCTAGGAATGGTGGAAACATGGTTGACAGTTTGAACTGTAGAGATGACGGAAATATCTTCAGTCTGGTCATCTTGAGCTGACTGTTCTGAAAAATTTGATTCGACATCCTCATTCTCAGATAACAGAGAAGAATGTTGAAGATGTTGGATAAGACGAACAACTTTGACAGATTTATGGGGACAATTTCGGGCAAAGTGATCGCGTTTCTTGCAGACTAAACAACGATTGGATTTTTTCTTTCGGTACTGAGAAACATCTTTCTTTTTGAAATACCGAAAAGGTTTTTTAGAGGATGATTTCTTGGGGAAGTGTTTTTGGAAATGTCGTTTCTTTTTGGTTGGACAAACACATTTCTTTTCATCCTTACACTCGATTTTGAGATAAGGTTTGTGACAAGCCTGAGAAAAGGATTTTTTGTCTTCCATGAGATCTTTGAAGAATTCTTTTTGCTCACAGATTTTATCAAGAGATAGCATGACCATTTGAAAAATCTTTCCCAAAGAGATATCAGTTATGCTCAGATTAGTGGCTGTAAGTTTTCTTTGAAGATCTTGTTGTAATTTAGAAGGAAGAGAGGCTATAAAGACATGTTTAAGAGATGGCTCATTGAATCTATTCAGCTTGTAAAATAGAATACTCATGCTTTTGTAATGAGCATCTAGAAGGTGCCTTTTGAGAGAACAACACTTCATCTGGTGATAGTCTTTCCTATCTGCATTAGTGGAAGCAGTTTTTTCACCGATGAATTGTTCATGAATAATATTGAGGGCAGTTCCAATTGGGGATTCCATGAATTGGATCTGTCGGTATTCTCCTAAGCTTTCTAGCCAGTCTCGTAGAGAACCCGTGGATCGGGCCATGAATTCACGAAGAACAGCTTGGGGTTGAGCATTAGGTTTGGTACCTTGGAGATCAATCCATGCGGCAAATTCTTGAAGTCTGGCAGACCATTTGTGACGAGGAATGTCATCAAATATAAACCAAGATGCTGAAGATGGTTTTGTTGGGTATTCATGAACTGGTGGTGGCATTCGGTCTGTTTGAGAAGCTTGATCAAAAGGATGATCTTCAACAATAGGTGTTGAAGTAGAGGCACCTGGATCTGCAGTTTCAGTGGCCATTAATATGCCTGTAATGTCAGCATATTCGGACTCAGAGTCAGTTGAGGTTCCGTCTGAGGTTGTAGAGGAGTTTGAAGAAGATGGGTTGGACTCAGATGGGTTTGATTCAACAACTGTTTCTGGCTCAGAGGAGTCAGAAGATTGGTTCTGGACAGGATGATTCTGGATAGTATGATAATAATACTGATCCATTGGGTTTTTATCTTTCTTAAGAGGCTCTGGAATGTCCTGTGGTAAATCTTCTGGTGGTATGGTGGAAGTAGAGGAAGATGAAGGGACCTTTGGCTGTAGTTATGAAATTTTGACTTTGGATTTTGATTTTTTGGGTGAAGATGGTTGAGGAGTCGGTTGAAGGTGCGAGAACCCAAAAAACTGATTATAAACAGGTTGTTGAGGTCTAGATGGTGTGTAGAAAGGTGTATAGGTTTCAAAGAATAGAGGAAATACTGGTGTTGGTTGTGGTTGAGTAAAAAGGGAAGGTCGAGTCTTTTCAGCATCAATTCTTGTCAATTCGGCTTTGAGTTTTCTAATCTCAGCTTCTTTTTTATTGAACTCTGGACCCCAAATGTGGTTGTTGATCATTCGTCGGAGATCGGTGTCGAGTTCGGAGATCCGATCTTGGAGATGGATAAACATCTGATCAAGACGACTGCTTATGGAATCAACTTTAGTTTCAGTCTGAGAGACATGACTGGCAACACGATCAATTTTCTTACCGAGTTGCTGAAGAGTTTGATTCTGAGCACTGGCATTTTTGGTTTGCCAGTTTAAAACGGCTTCATACTGTTTTGGCTCTTCAGGTTGCCTAGAGGCTGTAATTGGAGTTGACAAAGGGTTTGGAGGTAACTCGGGTTTGTGTGTCTGTCTATTTTTCAAGTGAAGGAAAAGATTCCTCATAGGAGTGGCTTGAAAACATAAGGCAAGATCTGATTGGATGGACATGAGGTTTAGGATCTGGTGGAGGTTGTAGAGGAAAAGATTTGCAAGATGATGGTGGATAAGAAGATTTTTTCTTTTTCTTTTTCTTTCTCCTCTTAACTTCCAAGTCTTCATCAATATCCATATCATCCAAGCAAGGACAATCCGAATTGCACAAATGGGCTTCAGGAACATCCCATATGAAATGACCATTGATTTTATCGAGATATACTGGATACCCTTTGGAGGAAAAACCATGAATAGGAAGTTTCTTTTCTTGACCAGTTTGAACTGCTGTGATCATAGCAGTATAGGAAAGCTGTGGACTGTCTGAAATAGGCTTGGTGTCAGGAGTTTGAAAAGACAGTTTGACTTGACCATTTGGTCATCTGTCAAATGTGGTTTGTATTGGTTCAGAATTTTGGTGAAAGTGCTCATAGTTGGTTAGCCATTCAAGAGGCATGAGTTTGAGCAATTCTTGTTTCTGGATTTGTTTGGAGATTTGAATGATGGTTGGAATTGTGTCTATGTCAGCTAATATCATCAAGGCATCAGAAGTAATGTATGGTGTGGGAAGATCTAGTGCATGATTTTGTAATCAATACACTATTTGGTGCTGGAGGGTTACAATCTTTGATGTGGGCGTTTGTTCTGCTCCTTGGAGCTGGATTTGGACCTTAAGAGTTGTTGGAAGGCTAGGGTCTTTAAGAGAGAGGTTGCAATTTGGGTAAAAGGTTAATAAGACACTGCCAGCATGGAAGGTTGTCAGAACGGTTCCTACAACAGCGTGTTGGTACTGTTTGAACCTAGTGTCTAGGAGAGAAATTCTAGCTGTGACAGGTAAGCCTTTTCTGCCATGAAGAGTGAGAATTAAGCGTACACCTCCAAGATGGAGGTGTGTATACCCTTCTTGTTTCCAGTTGGCGACGAGATCCGAGGGTATTTCCATAGTGACATATTGTTCACTCTGAGAGTCTTGTAAAGCACATTGATTTAGTCTAGATGACTGGATGTATTCTTTTGGGATTGGTCTTTTAGTGGAAATCAGAGTTCGGATACTTCTAGTGAAAGAAGTTTTCTATCTGTAGAGATTGTAAGGACTCATGATGGGAAACTGGGACTCATTGATTTGAGCAGATTCTAGAATATAGGAATATTCAACAAGATTCTCAATTTTGGAGGCTATGTGCTTAGAACATGATTTGGGAAGAGATAGAGTAGAAAAAATAGAGATATGAGATGAAGATGATGAAGGAAATGAAGTTGATGTTGTATTTGTTTCCATGGTTGAGGAGGTCTTCTTCTAGGAGATCAAATAAGATTATTCAAATTACTAATGATCCCTATGGTAATGACTAGGAATAAACCGCTTCCTCTTAAGTGCTCTCAACTCTCCCTATGTAGCTATAGGCCTCTCATGATTCCTCCTCATATTATTCACCAACTGATCCCACCAAATAATAACATAGTCAGTGAATTCCATAACTGCTAGCATTACCTTTTTCTCCTCTGAATAATTGTGATAATCAAAGATCAACTCAACATTCTTTTCTCACAATAGGTAAGCCTCGGGGTCACTCTTTCCTTGAAACAAAAGAATGGTCACTTTGATTTTACCTAAAACCGTATCTTCATCATCTCTCTTATACCCCCTCTTGCCTACCTCTTTTACACCTCACTCTATCCCTATCTACCTCGGATGTTCGATCATCACCATCATCTTCCCAGAATTTATTCTTTGCCATAGACTCATATATACACCTATTGTTTTCCTCGTTATATCTTTCTTCATCATATTTAGCACCATTACGCTCTTTAATAGTTTGCTCCTTTATAATACTCTCAATAGTAGTCCCATGTTGCCTCAACTGGCTTTCTATCTCTTCAAACCTCATATTCATCTTCTCAAATGCCTAGCTCATTGCTTTTAAACTAAAAGTAAGGTCTACCATGGAAGGTTGTGCCTCGTTTTTATCATCCATATTAGTTATTTAAAGTAAACTACAAAGAGATGTTAGCAAAAAAAAATAGAGAAAAAAAATCATAAACCTCACAAACCTCACGGGTTTACACTCGGGAAGTCACTCCATTTATGTTTACACTCAAATAGGCTTTTACACGAAACTATGCTCACACACTCCTGCCTTATATTTTCTCAATCAATTTCTCTAGGAACTATTAACTTAATCAAGGGAAAGCACCAACGTATAATCCCATTAACAATCACAGTCTAAGAATAACAAATCAAAGAAACAAAGGAGATCACCAAATATGATTATTATTATTATTTTTGTAAACCCTAAATAACTAAAATTTGAATGAATTTAGGGAAAAGAATTGTGAGGTACAATTTTCTTAAATATAGTAGAATTTATTTTTAAGCTAACAAGCCCCTTGAGTTTATAATATTTAATTTTAAGGAATGATGACATTAACAATGACATAATAAATGATGATGTAAGCAATGACATAAGCGATGATGTAAGAAGAAGTGTAGAGAAAGTTAAAGAATTCTAGAATTTAGTAAGTTATTTATGAAGGTTAATCTCAACCATTGATCATGAGTTATGGTGGCAAAATCCTAGCCATCCATTAGCCATAAGAAATCCTATAATACCCCCCACCGCCTCTCATTTTCAATGCAACCTAGAAATTTCATTCCCTTTTATTCTAAGTCATAATAACAAGAGTAGAGGAATCCTTAACTTAGAAAGGTTTAGAGAAGTCAAGATCAAGAGGTAAGTAACACTTCAACTGCAATGTAAGGATAAAATTATTCAGTTTTAACAATCCATTTATATTATGATGGTTATTATAGTGTGATTAATTATATTCTAAATCTTTATATGGTCGGCCCTGCTGCCTAATATGTGGTGCTATGGTCAGCTTTGCCGCTTAATATATGATGTTATGGTCGGCTCTGCCGCCTAATATGTGATGTCATGGTCGGCTTTGCCGCCTAATATGTGATGCTATGGTCGGCTCTGCCGCCTAATATGTGATGCTATGGTAAGCTCTGCCGCCTAATATGTGATGTCATTGTCGGCTCTGCCGCTTAATATGTGATACTTATACTTAATTATGCTATGGTCGGCTATGCCGCCTATACTAAAGACTTTTATTTTTAAATAATGTTGTGTGTTGATTTCGTTATGCATCGAGGAATTTCAAATGTTATAAGTTGCATTGGATGCATGCATATCATGGACTACATTATGAAGAAGACGTTTCAGAAAATGAATTTATGAAAAATAGGTGGTTGTACTACTAGGTGGCAAAGTTCTAAGGAGGGCAAGCCCTCAAAGCTAAGTTAAAAGAAATCTTTCGGGGACGGCGATACGTAACGTCCAAAAGATCAACTAATGAGGCCCAAGGGCATATTGTTTAAAGAGTAAAAGTGCCAGCCTTGTAGTGCAATATACCTAGGGCCCAAATAAAGTTGTTTTGTATTTTCAAAGTTTATTTTAAGAGCTTAATATAGTAATCCATATGCATCATAATTTATACATGCATCAAAGGTTATCTTAGTGGGCATTAGCTCACTAAGTCCTTACATTGCAGGTAGCGATGAGTAGGGCAAGCTGGCGCCAAGTCCTAACCAAGACGAAGTGCATATGGGCATAATCGACCTTGGGATTTTATGATGGGCTCAGCTTTGTGTTAAAAAAAAAAGTATCTTGGCTTTATGTAATAACTAAGTTTTTAAATAAACTAAGAAATCTCTATATGACTCTTACTTTTCTGTAATAAAGTTTTGTGGATTGTGCTAAACTTTTAGAATTCGTATTTATATTAAAAGTAATTGTGTTTTTAAGTATTTTTTAAAAAAGTAAATAATATAGTGGAGTGTAACAAATTAGTATCAGAGCCCAAGGTTTAAAGCAATTCTGTAGACCGTCTATATGCGCACAAGTCAAGGGGAAGGACAAGGATCAGCTTTTTAGTTATAACTTGAAATTAATTTAATTAGGAAAATCTTACATTTGATTTGTCTGACATGTAAAAACTAGATTAAAAACTCATTGAGATGTCAAGCGCTAGGGGTAACAGAGGCAAAAGGGCGAAAGGAACTGCAGGGGAGCAATTTGTAATTGATCGACTTACAAGCATTGTGGCAAGACTCTTAGAAAGAGAGGTTAGAAGGGATGAACATGGTCAGGCAATGAACAACACCAGAAGCGAATTTAGAAGATTAAATCCGCCCACATTCAAAGGTAGTGTAGATCTTATCGTAGCAGACCAATGGTTGCGAACCATGGAAAGAATGATAGAAGTAGCCAAAGTGCCAGAAGAAGAAAAGGTCACCTATGTCTCTTTTATGCTACGAGGAGCGGCATAATACTGGTGGGACTCAATTAAACGAATTCATGATGAAGCAACAATGCAATGGGTGGAATTTAAAGAACACTTCTATAACAAATATTTTTCAGAGACTGTTCGCTCAACCAAAAGAAGAGAGTTTGTTTATTTACATCAAGGAAGAATTTCTGTGCTAGAGTACATCCGAAAATTTGATGAGCTCTCTCGATATGCTCCACATATGGTTGCAACAGAAGACTTGAAAAATGACCACTTTATGCAAGGATTGCGTAAAGATCTCGCAAAAGACTTAAAGGGGGTTGGAGTTCGTGATGTTTCCTTTAATGATCTCATCGATCGAGCCTTGGTAATTGAGAAAGCAGATGAAGAAAAGAAAGAAGAAAAATGAAGAAACAAATTAAGTGTGGACCAGGGGAACTTTGTAAGACAATGACCAGGGGAACTTTATAAGACAACACTCAAATAATAATAAGAGAAAGGGAATGCCAGTGGTCCAAGATTAGAGTAAAAGTAAATGCCCAAAGAATCATCAGAATGAAGTCCCACAAAAGCCAAAGTGTAATCAATACGACAGAACTCACCCTAGGGAATATCGAGAAAATACCAAAACATGTTTCAAATGTGGAAATGAAGGACATTTCATTAGGGACTGCTCAGAAAATGGTACGAACAAGAAAAGGCTAATGCTCGAGTATTCACACTCATCAAGACGGATGCGGAAGGAAACCCCTCAGTAATATCAGGTGAACTATCTATCTCCAAAACTCTTGCATATGTGCTAATAGACTCAGGAGCTACACATTCATTTGCCTCACCAGCATTCATTAAGAAAATAAAAAAATGTCCCTGGCATAATAAATAGGCCTTTTAGTGTCATGGTACCATCAGGTGAAATATTAAACTCGGGACAATTAGTTAAGGCATGTGAGGTTAGCATTAATGTAATACACTATATGTTGACCTAATAATCATCGAGATGCATGACTATTATGTAATTCTTGGCATGGATTGGCTATCGAAGCACTATACCAAGATAGATTGCAAGAAAAATGAGGTAACTTTTCGACCACCACAAAAGAAATCATTTGCATTTAAAGGAGAATGCAAAGAGAAAAAAATGTCTATCATTTCTGCATTAAAAGCAGCTAGACTATTAAATGGAGGATGTGAGGGGTACTTAGCAAGTGTGGTCATCGAAATAGAAGAGCAAAGACCAAAGTTGGAAGATATTCCAGTGGTGAACGAATTTCATGAGGTCTTTCCTGAAGTACTCACAAGATTGCTACCAGATCGAGAAATTGAATTCAAAATCGACACTTGGAGCAACCTCTACCACCCAGAGGGGAGCCACTCCTTGGCTACTGAATAGGATGAACTGAGGTTGGAACGTTGGAATTCACAGCCTAAAACTTTCTAATGCACAAGATCCTATAAAGAGGCGAGTGCAGAGCATACTCGTTACAGGATCGAAATGAACTATTATGAGAGTTTGTTGTTTTTTAGGGAGAATAGAGGAAAAGGAAGAAGTTTAGAATACCATGTTATCAAAATGATAAATCTTCATTGAGTTCTTTCAACGAGTTCTGATTACAAACTGGAATGAGTTCTCCTTATATAGAAGAGCTCCTAGAGAAAGGATAAGCAAGACCCTTATCCTTTTATAAAAGTAAAAACATAATTATAAAAGGGATAGGACAAGACCCTTTTCTTCCTTTTCGTAAAGAAAAAGCAAACACTACTACAGACAATACGATTACAAAAGCAAAAGTAAAAGTAAGCTTTTAGAAAAGTAGATGCTTTGCTTTTGTCATAAGCAAAAGCAATTATTACAAGTAAACAAAAACTACTTAAAGAGGCTGAGAACACGAGATTCCAGATAAGATTATTAGTGGCTATGAGAGGGTGACATGCTGTCAACATCACTATCGACATCTGCGAAAGGTTCTTTCCACCAAGGTAAATTGGCATAGTATTGACGAGTTGGTGAATCTATCAGTGGAACTGAACTGGTTGAAGGTGCACCAATTGTTTCTGCAGGATGTAAGATTAAGGTGAATTCTTCCCAAGGATCCTAGGAGTCTTGGAAAATCATGTTGGTATAGTCTGGTCTTTGTTCCTTAATCAATATTCCAGTGGATGGAGAATTACTGGGTGAGGGTATTTTAGCAGTGGGAATGACTATAAGTTCATGATGTGGACCGAGGGAGGTATGTTGAATGTCGGTTGGTGTAGGCTGAATATGGTTTTGTTCAAGAAGGTAGTTCTTCAAAGTAGAGACAAGGTTAAGGGCGTGTGTTAGCGGAAAACTATGAGGGACAGTTTTCCACTCATAAGCTTGGTCTTGTGTCCAGAAGAGTTTGGTGACAGGATGTTGGAAGTAGGGACAATGGATAATGAAAACTGAGGTGAATTGTTCACCTTCTTGATGAGGGAGAAGATTGAGGTGATGGTGGTTTATGATAAGGCTGAGTTGTTTTCTCCACCAGGAAAGAGGAGAGAACCATTCGAAGAGAGTCCATAGCAAGGAATGAGCTTAAGTTGGATCAGTGAGATGTCTGAACATTGTTTGTACAGGAAAAACAAGTTTAGTGGCATATAACATAGTGAGGCACCCACAGTTCATCTTCTGTGACGTCTCTGGAGGGATCAATGGTGAGTCATGTGAGAAAAAGGTAATCAGGGTGAAAACTAGGAAAACCATATGACTGAGTATGATATATGTTCATGAAGTAGCGAAAAACAAACTTCTTAGCAAAGTCCTGGATTTGATAGGGACTAGAAAAACTGAGATTACATGGAAAAGACTTTTTTATAATGGCTGAGTTTGGTAGAGAAGAAGTCATGAAGATTACTGGTACTGTAACGGAGGAGGAAATGAATGTAAAAGAAGCTGACAAAGGAGGTCTAGATAATAGGTCAGGAATGAGATTTTGGTCTCCCTTGATATGCTGTACTGAAAAATCATATTTGAAAAACCATGTATTAAGACAGAGAAGGTGTTTGTCTGGTAGTGTCTTATTTTTGAAATTAAGAATTTTCGGAAAAGATGAGTTGTCTAATCTAACAAGAAAATTATGACCAATGAGATGAAATTCAAACTTTTAAATTCCATCTTTTACGGCTAAGATCTTCTTGTAGATTACGTGATAATGTTTTTCCGATTCTTTGAATTGACCACTCGCATGAGCACATTAAGATTCTTTTCCATCAAGCTTTTCCAAAAGTACTGCTCCCCAGTATTTGTCACTTGCATCTGTTTGGAGAGTGCGTTGTTCTTCAGTGGGAATCTTCAATGGAAGTGGATGTTGAGTAATCTTCTTCAGGTGTTGAATTGCAGCAGTCTAAGAAGGACCCCATGGTGGGACAGATTTCTTTCTTAACAACTAGCTGGTGTGAACAGTCACATGAGGGAAAAAATCCCGAAGATAATTTACAATGCCTAGAAATTGCTAAATTTATTTTCTGGACAAGTGTTCATCAGGAAAATGGACCAATTTTTGAGCTATGTGTGGACTAGGACGGTAATGACCATTTTTAATGACCATTCCAAGAAATTCTACAGAAACCTGGCCTATGATGCTCTTCTTTTCAGAAAGTATAATGCCATGTGACTCTACTATCTTGAGAAAGTGGGAAAGTAGATCTTGGTGGGAGTCATGGTCTTTAGAAAATAAGAGCACATCATCTATATAGATAACTGCATGGTGGAGTATAGGTTCAAAGATTTTGATCATGGCTTTTTTAAAAAGTGAAGGTACTACTTTGAGACCGAATGGTATTACTTTTCACTGGTAGTGGGTATTTGGAATGCAAAAGGCAGTTTTATGACGGTCAACAGGATGAATTCCTAATTGCAAGAAGCTAGCTTTATGGTCAAATTTGGAAAAGACCTTGGCATCACGAATATGAACAAACAAAGACTGAATTTTTGGCAAAGGGAATTTATCATCACGGAGGAAACAGTTGAGAGGCTGGTAATCTATGACAAGACTTTTTGACCTCGGACTATTACAGACCGTTTTTCCGCATAGAAGGCTTGACAAGACCAATATGAATTTGTAGGATCAATAAGCCCTTGTTGAAGTAACTGAGAGCTTTCTTGTTGTGCTTGTTTAAGGTCAGATGGTGTCATACCAGGATGGGTAGCTTTGGTAGGATTGATGTCTTCGTTAAGCTTGAAGAGAAGCTTAATGAAGAAGCTTTCATTTTTCCACAATGGAGATGGATGTGAAAATTGACTATGACTTTTAGGACAGAAAAGAAGAAATCGATCTTTGTATGAGCCATATGAAGGAGGAGATTTTGATATGGAGAATAATCTTAGGACATCAGTGTATGGTTGAAACATTTGTTTGTACTGAATCCCAGAGGCTAAAATATGAAGGTTTTTAATTAGGTGAAGCATGTCAAACCCGATTAAGAGATCCTTATCAAGTAAATTGGATCCAACAATTTTGATCCAAAGGACACAATTAGGAAATAACTGAATACCAACTGGTTTTTTGGTAATTAGGTTGGTCTGGAATAATTCTCTATTGGCTACTCTGAAATATTCTTTGTGTTTTTCCCAAAAATGAGATAGGAGGATGGATCGGTTAAGCATACTTTTTTGTGCTCCAGTGTTAATAAATCCAATGAGAGAAATTGGTTTGTCAAAATTTTTGGGCGAGAGATGGATTTTGATTGAAGGAATTGGTATGACTGGCTGGGTTGTTTGGATCTGTTGCATTGTTTGGATTATTGAAACACTTTCTGGGTCGGAGTGGTCTTCTGTAAGAACAAAAGCAGTTTGTTTGTCATGATTTTCTTGTTTTGAATAAAAAGATTCAACATCATCATTGTCTGAGAGCATCGAAGAACTTTGAAGATGTTCAATGAGACGAACTGATTTAGAAGGGCAGTTTGGACAATTTCTTGCGAAATGCCCTTTCTTTTTACAGATAAAACAACGACTACTTTTGGATTTTGAGGACTGGGTAGAATCGTTTTTCCTAAAAAAGCGATAGGGTTTTTTGGGTCTGGATGAAGTTTGGTTTTTCTTGCGTGTGTGTCGGTATTTCTAAAAATGAGATTTTTTCTTGGTCAAACAAGTGCAATCTTTATCACTTTTACACTTGATCGAGAGATGAGGTTTTTTGCAGGCACTTTTTGAATGGCTGGTTGTTTTCCATTAGATCTTTGAAAAACTCTTTTTGTTCACAGAGCATTTCCAAACAATTTACAGCCAGCTGATAGATTTTTCCCAAAGAAATGTTGGCAATATCCAATTGATGAATAGTAAATTGTCTCTGTAATTATGGTTGGATCTCTTTGGGAAGAGATGCTACGAAGATGTGCTTTAACGAAGGATCATTAAAGCCATTAAGCTTGTAGTACATCGTAGACATCCTTTTGTAATGGAAGTCAAGATCTTTTATTTGCAGAGAACAACACTTTATTTGATGGAATTCTCATCGTGTCTGTTCATTTACAGCAGTTGCCTCTCCAAGGAATTGTTCATAATGATACCAAGAACTTAAGGAATTTCAGCTTGGACCAACTGAAGTTGTCTGTATTGGCCAAGACTTTCAAACCAATCTCTTAGGGATCCAGTAAATCGAGAACTGAATTATTCAAGGACTATTTGAGATGTTGCTCCAGTTCTGGGCATCTGGACATCTATCCATGCTGAAAATTCTTGGAATCGAATAGGCCATTTGGCTTTTGGGATATCATCAAAAGTAAACCATGGGCCATTGGAAGGTTTGAGAGGATTGTCATAGGAAGATACAGCGGGGTTAGTATCTGAATCTGCTTCTTTAACAATCATTGTTGTTGGAGGTGGAGATGAAAGAGATGGATCGTTAGACCCCGTAGAGGGTTGGACCATTAGCAATTTAGAGATATCAGCCAAATCCGCTTTAGAGTCTGACGAAAAAAGGGATTCTTTTGAGGATTTTTTAGAGGACTCTTGATCAGAAGAAGTATCTTCTTATTCAAATGAAAGAGAACAAGCTTGGGTCGAATACTAATGTAAGGGTGTTTTTTCTTTTGGTTTAGGTTCAGAAGTTGATTTTGACGAAAATTGTGGATCTGGTACAGTTAGTGGCTGGTGGTAGACTGGTGGTGATTCTACTGTCTCTAGTTTGGTGGGTTTGGGTTTTTACTTAGGTGGAGCTGGAGTTGGGGTTTGTTTGGACAAAGTATGGGACAGTCCAAAAAATTTAGCATAATCTACTGGCTACTGGGAGGAAGATGATGTATAAAACGTTTGATAGGTATTGAAGGTTGGTGTATGGAGAGGGAGAGTAGGAGATTTTGCAAATAAGAAAAGTTGTTGTTTATCTGCATCTATTCTGGATAGTTCAGCTTTTAGCCTTTTGATCTCTGCTTCTTTTTGGTTGATTTCTGGACTCTAGTATCTATTTTGATCATCATCCGAAGTTCTGAATCAAGTTGAGAAACTTGATTTTGCAGATTGAGATATATCTGTTCAAGTTTAGTCGTGATTTTATCAACTTTGTTGTCTGTCTGTTTGACTTGAGAGCCTAACTAGACTATTCCAAAAGGCTAGAATGTAATTGTATATCCGCAGGAAACTAGCGACATATATTTTGATGGTCATTGTTGTGCAAATTTTATTGAACTCGCAAGTGCACGAATCTATTGTAGAATAGATCAATGGTGACGAGTGACGATCCCACGAGGAGGTGGATTTTAATTGTGTGTAGAATTAATTTTCTAAATGGGTGGATGGATTTGTGGTAAAAGTGATTTAGAATATCTTAAAATTAAAATTGGAATGGCGGAATTAAATTAAAGTGGAAACTATTATAATTAAAGCGCTTGGGTATCTGGATCCGCATCAACATGCACCATGGGCTAAATATTCTTTATTAGTGCCAATTAAATCATGAGGGGGGAATCCACACCTCATGAACCACACTCTAATCAATATAGTGCTAAGGGCTTATTGTGCCAAATAATAATAACCTTATACTAGGAAGCCGGTGAAACCAGGACGGTATCTAGACAAGATTATTACTATTTGTCAACGAAAAGTCAAAACATCCACAATAATTAAAGGGGAAGAGAAAATAATTTACCAAATAAAGCCTATGGCACATGTTGAGACTTCACCTTCAACCCAAGCTTGAAAGAAAACTAGCTAGTCATAATTGAACTAGGGGAAAACTGAAAATTTATTAAAATACGTAGAAAATACAAGATGGAGAAGGAATTACAAAAAATGGAGCCAAAAATAGATTCAGAGATGCCAAATTAGGGGGGGAGAGCCCCCTTTTTATAGATACATAGAGTAAATCATGGCCATCAGATTAAAAATATTTCGGACGCTTAGGATTGTGGCACATCATCAGTCAACAGTACGCGGTTTGACCACACGCTTTGAATAGTAACACGGTTTAACCACGCGGTTTGAGTAGTGACACGGTTTGAACAGTAACGCGGTTTGGTTAAAAATAATCCTGTGTATATGCATGTACCGTACGTGTGATTTTTGGTCCACTAACATGCTGCCACGTCACCGATCAATAGTACATAAGAATTTTAGTCCAACGGGATCGTGACACCTCATCAGTCAATGCCACGTCATCGGTCAATGCCACATCATCGATCCGTCTATGTGAACAGTGTCGTGAACAGTAACGTAGACAGTACCGTACATGTGAACAATGTCATTTTTCCTTTTATGCTCCTCCTATGGTTTTCAACTGTTCTGAGTTCAAAAGTGATGTCCGTTTTGCTGTCTGAACTCTCGTTCATTGTGAAATGACCATGATGCCTCTAAAATACATAAAATACTTAATTAAAATAAAATACACATAATTAAATCACAAGAAGCTTAAATACATAAAAGTAAGGATGTTAGTAAGACTTGAAATGTAAAATGACGATTTTCTCCTTTATAAATATACACTTTCTAACACTCAACACACCCCTCAACCAGCTTATTGCCAGTCCCTAGCAAATAAAGCGAAAACAAAATTCAATTCCAAAATATGTTTTTTTAAAAATACTCGTATTTATTCAATCAGACTAATGATAACAATCAAATAAAAGTATAAGCATTATCTCCAGTCTAAAAAAATATCACACCCACATCAACCATCCACATGAATCAGCCTAGTAGACTTTGTCACAGCTACTTTCAAGAATGACATGTCAAGCCCCAAAATCTCACTGGAAGTAGTGACACTCTCACAAGGAAATTAAACCCAATAAATAGTCACTCCAATGAATGCTAAATTTGAGAGAAAATAATACAGAAGTGATATCACACGCTATCACCAAGATGAAAGAAATTTGCCTACAACTTAAAAATAACATGATCTGAAGTCAAAATGCTAGTCAACCCAATGTATTCATTTTTTTTTACTTTTTATTTATTTTTTTTTATGCATCACTACATCTTTGTAGCCCATATAACTAGCTTCTACTTCATATTATAGATCCTTAAAATTAAGAACTTTTATTAGGACGTAACGTAGGTTAGGGTTATGGCTAACAAATGAAGGAAAATTGGAAAAATAAAATATATGTTTGAGAAAAAAATAGAAATATTTTGGAAATTGCAAGATGCATTTTGCTTATTTATTATTTTTTCTCTTTTTTTCTATTTTTTTCAAATAATTTTTTTTTTTGGTTTTTTTGTTTTTTTTTTGGCACAATTTCACTAAACAAAATAATTATTTACTTTTTTCTCAAACATAAATAGGTGATGGAACTTGTAAGATATCGGGTAATACTCCAAATCGGAGTGGGTCAAGATGATAAGTCGACAAAGAAAAGTTTTTTTTTTCTTTAAAGCTCAAAAGGGTTAACTATGGATATTTCACAAAAAGGATGGCTGGAAAGGCTCAAACGGGTCAAAGATGGCATTTCCATAATCTTTTAGAGCTCTAAATAATCTTTCATATCTATTAATTAGATGGACCTTCAAGATGTAGCAACACACATTTTTTTCTTTTTTTATCTTACATATTTTTTTTAGAGAGTTGACTCAAAAGAAATCTAGAGATGGTATATAAAATAATAAATTGATAAGTTGTATGAAGAATGGGCAAAAATAGTTACTCTCCAAGAAAAATGATAGGCTCAAAAACTCACTTGGTACTTATTATCACATGTGCATTCCTTCAAGCAATTCATATTTGTTTCTGACATCAACATGTAGAGTAGCAAACATAACGTAACATCACTTAAGATCAAAGATAATACAAATACTAAAATTTGAAATTCATCATGTCATCCAATGTTAAAACAAATCACACAATTTTTTTTTAAACGATAATCTACCCCCCAACCTATTCTAAATATGAAAAGAAAATATGCATGCAGAAAGGTGAAAAATGATGCAGAAAATCTAATTAGAAAAGTTACATTTAAAATGATAGAAAAAGAAAATGGGGTTTTTTTTTTTTAACTAAGAAGATGCGTTTTTAGAGTCACTACACTCCATATTCAGTCATTTTTGACTCAAAAATTTGAAAGTGTATATTTATAGAGGAGAAATTATAAGGAAATATTTTTTTTAATTAAGAAGATGTATTTCTAGAGTCATTACACTCCATATTCAGCCATCTTCAACGCAAAAAGTTAGCCACGGTTAGTCTCTACAACAAAAAATTAGTAAAAACTTAACCAATATTCCACAATTGTCGATTATTCCCTCCCCCCAACCAGAACGAAACATTGTCCTCAATGTTTTAAAGGAAATAAGTAGAGTTTAGAAGACATCACTTGGGTGGTGCAATACAGAAAAAAAATATTTACAAGCAGAAAGTTAAATCTAATTTGTACTTCTTACTGTGGCTACTGTTACCATCATTATTTGGACTCTCCAACACAAAGGTCCAGGGGTCTGGCTCCGGTCTATAAGCTTGTAACAGATCAAGTAGCTCATTAGCAGTGTGAGCATAAATAAAAAGGTTTTTCGCTGTGGAAGGAATGAAATAGTTTTTTATTGCATGGTTAAGAAATACAATGAAACCATCATAAAAATTATTGACATTTAACAAACCGATGGGTTTCTGGTGAATGTGCAGATGGGCCCAAGCTGCTAATGTGATAAGTGCCTCTAGCATTGCAAGATCTCCTGGTAGGAAAATAAAAACATCAGCATGATTAAGCATTTCAGTTATTATTTCTTGCATACTTGAGACGACTAACGCTTCTCCAGTCGGTGAGTCAGACAAACTGCCCAAAGTTTTTAGGGCCCTTGGAATGATGCCTAAGACTTGGCTTCCTCTGACAAAAGCAGCTTCTGAGACCAATTTTGATAACCCACGGTTAACTCCTCCATACACCAAGTGTAATTTTCTCTCTGTTATGCTTCGACCAAGATCTATGGTTGCCTCAACAAACTCTTTATGTTTGCCATAGTTAAATCCAAAAAGCACACAAATGTTCTTGAATTTTCTATTGGGAGTAGTTGTCATTGGGATACTTCTCAAAAATAATTTGTGAGTGCTTGACAAAAAAAATCATATTTAAGAATCTTGGTGACAGTGGGTCACAGCTGTGTATGAGGTAGCATGTCAGTGTCAAATAACATGTAAAGCACATGGCTCGCGAGTCAAAAAGGAAACAGTAAAAAGAAAAAGAAACAATGATAAAATAAAATTATTAAAGACAATAATGCAAATGATAAAACAACAGTGAAATAAAATAACAGTGAAGTAAAAGGATATTTACAGGTAGTTATGACTGTGGCTCACATCTTCCTCTGGTTTTACATCCAGAAACGGGTTGAACACCCTCTATGGTCGAGGATGGGCTTCCCATCTAGTTTTCTTATAAACTGGCAAACAAGGTGGTTTGTAGTCAGATTCCCGAGACTATATCGTGCATGCTCTTTCTGGAATAATGACCGTAATTGGAGAATCACTCCTTGCACATATCCACTGGGATGCGTTTCAAGAGACAAAAGGATATCATCCAATGACTTCTTATTCAAGCTATCCCTAATAAATTGAATCTTATCTTCTATGTTATCAGACACTATTCCTAAAGAACATGATTTTTTATCGCAACTCATTCTGGCACACTTATGACAAGCAACAGAAATTCTTCGAGCTCTTCGTTTTCTTGCATAATATCCTTTACCACAACCAGACATGTATGCAATTAATTTTGGAGGCAACTCACTTGCCAAACATACTTTGGCCTCGATTAACCAGCGGAAGTCAACAGGTATGATATTCCTTATGAGCAATTGCATGCATTCAGACCGAGCTTTATAGATTGTAAGGAGGGAATTCTGGGGAAGTGAAAGGAATTGATTGTAAAGCTTTGCTAAAATCTCATTTTTGTCCATACCTTCGCCTCAGAATATAAGTTATTATGGGAAACTGAAGTAACCGACTTGATTGTGACGGAGTACCGTTATCCGCCACTTCACCGGGTAACAAACTAAAGCACACAAACAGAAAAACAAACTAAAACACACAAAGAAAATTACAATCGTCCTCTTATTGAATTTACCTCAAGCTCCAACTAGATGTTGTAGACACCTCTCTCAATATCTCTGAGTTGGCTTTTTAAATCCTCAACATGGGATACCAACTCTGTTGGTTAAAAAGCCTAAATACGATGTGTTTTACAAAATCGAATCTGCCTTTTAAAATGAGATTTTACACGTTGAAGTGGTCTAAGAATCGATGTATTGGGCTATATCACAATTTCAAAAATTATTGGGAATAATTAGTATTGTTTCAAAATTCTAAAATTGGATCTGTTTGTAAAGTTCTACGATATTTTGGGCCATAGTATAATTATAAAAAGTTTTGGGAAACAATGTAATTTTATGAACAGTATAATTATAAAAACTTTTAACTTAACGTAGAAATTAAATTAGCCACTCATATTTTAACTAGGGGGTAAAATGATAATTTTATTAGCATACATAGAAAATAAAGATGGAGAGACAATTATAGAAAATGGAGATCAAATTTGGATTCAGAACTATCAAATTAGAGGGGAGCGCTTTGTTTATAGATGCAATAATTAAATCGTAGTCGTCGGATGAAAATAATTCAGACGCTTAGCATTACACTACGAGGCAAGATTTGATTAGTTATAACATATCATCAGGTCTAGTTATATGCTGCCACATCATCGATCGGTGCCACATCAACATTTATTCGGTTAGTAGGATACTACCACATCATCAACTAATGTCACATTAGTATTTTTCAAGCCAATAAGATATTGCGACATCATCTGGTCAATGCCATGTCAACTGAGCCCCACTAAAATCTCAAAATTATGATTTTGCCCTTTATACCTTTGTTGAGTGTTAGAAAATGTATATTTATAAAGGAGAAAATCGTCATTTTACACTTCAAGTTTTACTAACACCCTTACTTTTATGTATTTAAACTTCTTGTCATTTAATTATGTGTGTTGTATTATAATTAAGTATTTTATGTATTTTAGGGGCATCATAGTCATTTCACAATAAACGAGAGATCAGACGGTAAAACGGACATCACTTTTGAACTCAAGACGGTCGAAAGCCTTAGGAGGAGCATAAAAGGAAAAATGGCACTGTTCACATGTACGGTACTGTCTACGTTACTGTTCGTGACACTGTTCACATAGACGGATCGATGATGTGGCATTGACTGATGAGGTGTCACGATCCTGTTGGACTAAAATTCTTATGCACTGTTGATCGATGACGTGGCAGCATACCAGTGGACCAAAAATCTCGCGTACCGTACATGCATTACACAGGACTATTTTCAACCAAACCGCGTCACTGTTCAAACCGTGATACTGTTCAAACCACGTGGTCAAACCGTGTACTGTTGACTGATGACGTGGCACAATCCTGAGCGTCCCAAATGTTTTTGATCCGATGGCCATGATTTACTCAATGTATCTATAAAAAGGGGGCTCTCCCCCCCTAATTTGATATCTCTGAATCCATTTTTGGGATCCATTTTCTGTAATTCCTTCTCCATCTTGTATTTTCTACTTATTTTAATAAATTCTCATTTTGCCCCTAGTTCAATTATGAGTAGCTAATTTTCTTTCAAGCTTAAGTTGAAGGTGAAGTCTCAACATGTGTCATGGGCTTTATTTGGTAAATTTATTTTCTTTTCCCCTCTAATTTTTGTTGATGTTTTGACTTCTCGTCGACAAATAATAATAATCTTGTCTAGATACCGCCTTGGTTTCACCGGCTCTCTAGTACAAGATTATTAGGAAAAATTCCTCTAAAATGCAAAGACCCAGGCTCCCCCACTATCTCATGTAGCATAAGGAACCACACAATTGAAAATGCTTTGTTGGATTTAGGAGATAGTGTAAATCTGTTGCCTTACTCAGTATTTTTGAAACTTGGACTTGAAGAATTACACCCAACTCCAGTAGTGTTACAGCTTGCAGATCGGTCCACGAAAATATCTCGTGGTATTGTGGAGGACGTGCTTATCCAGGTAGACAAGTTTTATTTTCCTGTTGATTTCATTGTAATTGACACTCAACCAATACAGGATTCAAGGAAGCACATTCCCATTATTCTAGGCCGACCTTTCTTGGCAACTGCAGATGCTCACATTTAATGCAGGACTGAAAATATGCAGTTGTCCTTCAGCAACATGACTATGGAGCTGAACATCTTCAACATTGTCAAACAACCTCACAATGCAGATGATGAAATTGTTGATATGGATTTAATAGAAACAATAGTTGATAATACTTTTCTTTCAAACTTTAGTGATGATCCTTTACAGGATTCAAGGAAGCACATTCCCATTATTCTAGGCCGACCTTTCTTGGCAACTGCAGATGCTCACATTTAATGTAGGACTGGAAATATGCAGTTGTCCTTCGGCAACATGACTATGGAGCTGAACATCTTCAACATTGTCAAACAACCTCACAATGCAGATGATGGAATTGTTGATGTGGATTTAATAGAAACAATAGTTGATAATACTTTTCTTTCAAACCTTAGTGATGATCCTTTACAGGATTCAAGGAAGCACATTCCCATTATTCTAGGCCGACCTTTCTTGGCAACTGCAGATGCTCACATTTAATGTAGGACTGGAAATATGCAGTTGTCCTTTGGCAACATGACTATGGAGCTGAACATTTTCAACATTGTCAAACAACCTCACAATACAGATTATGGAATTGTTGATGTGGATTTAATAGAAACAATAGTTGATAATACTTTTCTTTCAAATCTTAGTGATGATCCTTTACAAACATGTTTAACTCACTTTGGTTTGGATTTTGATATTGACAGATCGATCGACGAGGTCAACGCCCTACTTGACTCAGCACTATCTATGGACACTAATAAATAGAAGTCAAGAGTTAAACAACTAGCACCAACAGAGAAGAAACTCATCCCATCATCAAAATCACCACCGAAACTCGAGCTCAAACCATTACCCAACACATTGGAATATGTGTTTTTGGGAGAAGAAAGCACCCTGCCGGTAATCATCTCATCATCCCTAAATGACGAACAAAAAGGTAAGTTGTTGGATGTTTTAAAAGAGCACAAAGGAGCATTAGGATGGACTATAGCGGACATAAAAGGTATAAATCCAGTAGACTGCATGCATTATATTCACCTTGATGAAAATGCTAAACCTACTAGGGAAATGCAACGTCGGTTAAATCCTAAAATGAAAGAAGTTGTTAGAACTAAAGTTCTTAAGCTATTAGATGCAGGTATCATTTACCTAATTTTTGATAGTTCATGGGTCAGTCCTGTACAAGTTGTCCCCAAAAAGTCAGAAGTCACAGTAGTTACTAATGCTGATAATGAATTGATACCAACTAGAGTAACTACAGAATTACGTGTATGTATTGATTATAGAAAGTTGAATTCTGTCACACGTAAAGACCATTTTCCTTTACCATTTATCGATCAAATGCTTGATAGATTAGCAGGCCATGAATTGTATTGCTTTCTAGATGGCTACTCAAGATATAATCAGATTCCCATAGCACCAAAAGATCAAGAGAAAACCACTTTTACTTGCCCTTTTGGCACTTTTGCATATAGGAAGATGCCATTTGGATTATGTAATGCACCTGCTACATTTCAACGATGCATATTGAGTATTTTTTCTGATATGGTTGAACGATTCCTTGAAGTCTTTATGGATGACTTTTCTATCTTTGGTGATTCATTTGATCAATGTTTACATTATCTAACACTAGGTCTACAGAGATGTATCGAGAAAAACTTAGTCTTAAATTGGGAGAAGTGCCATTTTATGGTAAAACAAGGTATTGTTCTCGGTCACATCATTTCGAGCAAAGGTATTGAGGTTGACAAAGCTAAGGTGGATCTCATTTCTAATCTTCCTCCACCTAAAACAGTACGAGAAGTAAGATCTTTCCTTAGGCATGCTGGTTTTTATAGACGTTTCATTAAAGATTTTAGCAAAGTTTCTAGACCCTAATGCAATCTACTTGCTAAGGATGTACCTTTTATCTTTAATGATTCATGTCTTATGGCTTTTGAAAAATTAAAGCAATTGTTGACATCATCACCCATCATTCAGCCCCCAAACTGGAACTTACCATTTGAACTTATGTGTGATGCATCTGATTATGTAGTAGGAGCAGTATTAGGACAAAGAGTTGATCGAATTCCCCATGTTATTTACTATGCTAGTATGACATTGAATGATGCACAGTTGAACTATTCAACTATTGAAAAAGAAATGCTAGCAGTAGTGTTTGCATTAGAGAAATTTTGATCTTATCTCATTGGTTGTAAAATAATTATATTCACGGATCATGCTGCTCTTAAATATCTTCTCACAAAGAAAGATGCAAGAGCTAGATTAATTCGTTGGGTGTTACTTTTGCAGGAATTCGACTTGGAATTTAAAGATAAGAAAGGCGCAGAGAATGTTGTGGCTGACCATCTCTCTCGTCTCCATTTTGACATAACTACAGATCCATTAACATTGAATGAGTCATTTCCAGATGAACAATTGATGAGTGTGGAAGTATTACCATGGTATGCTGACATAGTGAATTATCTTGTTACAGGTCAACTTCCAGAGCATTGGACCAAGCAAGACAGGGCCAAATTTTTTGCAGAAATAAAGAATTTCTTTTGGGATGACCCTTATTTGTTCAAGTATTGTGCAGATCAAATTGTTAGGCGATGTGTCCCAGAAAGTAAAATTCAGAATATCCTTTCATTTTGCCATGAACAAGCTTGTGGAGGCCATTTCAGTGCTAAGAAAACAACTACTAAAGTTTTACAATGTGGTTTTTATTGGCCAACTATATTTTGAGACGCTTACACTTTCTGTTCTTCATGTGATAGGTGTCAACGAATGGGGAGCATTACACGAAGGAACATGATGCCACTAAATCCAATTTTAGTGGTTGAGATTTTTTACATATGGGGTATCGACTTCATGGGACCCTTTCCCCCTTCTTTTGGCCTTCAATACATATTGGTTGCTATTGACTATGTATCGAAATGGGCAGAAGCAATTCCATGTAGAACCAATGATCACAAGGAAGTGATAGAATTTTTTAAAAGCAACATTGTTTCACACTTTGGATTCCCTCGAGCGATAATCAGTGATGGTGGTGCCTACTTTTGTAACAAAGTATTCAATCACTCACAAAGTGGCGACCCCATATCATCCGCAAACCAGTGGCCAAGTTGAGATCTCCAATTGAGAAATAAAGCACATATTAGAAAAGACGGTGAGGCTAGACAGAAAAGATTGGTCATTAAGACTTGATGATGCATTATGGGCATATAGAACGACTTTCAAGACCCCGATTGGGATGTCACCCTACAGGCTAGTGTATGGAAAAGCTTGCCACCTACCTGTAGAACTCGAGCATCGTGTATATTGGGCCATCAAGAAATTCAACTTTGACATGCAGCAAGCTAACTCAGAAAGAAGATTGCAACTGGCAGAACTTGAAGAAATTCACAATGACGCATACAAAAATGCCAAGATTTACAAGCAACAAATGAAAGTCTTCCATGACAAGCAAATTATAAGAAAATCATTCACTCCAGGTCAGAAAGTGCTTTTATTCAATTCTCGCTTGCACTTATTCCCAGGTAAGTTACGCTCTCGATGGTCTGGCCCCTTTATTGTTCATACTGTTTTTCCACATGGGGCAATTGAAATTAAGGACCCAAAGAATGGTGTCACGTTTAAAGTTAATGGTCAAAGATTAAAGCCATATCTAGAGTACCAACCACATGGAGAGGACATCGAAATAAATTTGAGAGATCACCAGATTTGAATTAAGTTTTTCTTTCTTTCTTTTTGGTGATTTGATTTTTTTTTCTTTTTATTATTCTTTTGCTAATTGAAATTATTTTTGCATAAGTGTGTTTGTTTAACCATTAAGTTTTCTCTTATCATTGTTAATCATGAGTACCATAGCTAAACAGTTCCTCCTTAACATTCTTAAACCACTTCAACGTATAAAATCTCATCTCAAAAGACAAATTCGATTTTGTAAAACACATCGTATTTGGGCTCTGCAACCACCAGATTTAGTATCCTATGTTGAGGATTTAGAAAGCCAACTCAGAGACATTGAGAGAAGTGTCTACAACATCCAGTTAGAGCTTGAGGTAAATTCAATAAGAGGATGATTTTAATTTTCGTTGTGTGTTTTAATTTGTTTTTCTGTTTGTGTGCTTTAGTTTAATACCCCAGTGAAGTGGCGGATAACGGTACTCCGTGACAATCAAGTCGGTTACTTCAGTTTCCCATAATAACTAATATTCTGAGGTGAAGGTATGGACATAAACGAGATTCTAGCAAAGCTTCACTATCGATTCCTTTCACTTCCTCAGAATACCCTCCTTACAATCTATAAAGCTCAGTCCGAACGCATGCGATTGCTCATGAGGAATAACATACCTGCTGACATCCGTTGGTTAATCGAGGCTAAAGTACGATTGGCAGGTGAGTTACCTCCAAAATTTATTGCATACATGCCTGGTTGTGGTAAAGGAAATTATGCAAGAAAACGAAGAGCTCGAAGAATTTCTGTTGCTTGTCATAAGTGTGCCAGAATAAGTTGCGATAAAAAACCATGTTCTTTAGGAACGGTGTCTGATAACAGGGAAGATAAGATTCAATTCATTAGGGATGGCTTGAATAAGGAGTCATTGGATGATATCCTTCTGTCTCTTGAAACGCATCCCAGTGGATATTTGCAAGGAGCGATTCTCCAGTTATGGTCATTATTCCAGAAAGAGCAGGCACGATATAGTCTCGGGAATCTGACAATAAACGACCTTGTTTGCCAGTTTATAAGAAAACTGAATGGGAAGCCTATCCTCGACCCATAGAGGGCGTTCAATCCGTTTCTGGACGTAAAACCAGAGGAAGATGTGAGCCACAGTCGCAACTACCTGTAAATATCCTTTTACTTCACTGTTATTTTATTTCACTGTTATTTTATCTTTTCCATTATTGTCTTTAATAATTTTATTTTATCATTGTTTCTTTTTCTTTTTACTATTTCCTTTTTGACTCGCGATCCATGTGCTTTACGCATTATTTGACATTGACATGCCACCTCATACACAGTTGTGACCCACTGTCACCAAGATTCTTAAATATGACTTTTTGTTAAGCATTCACAAATTACTTTTTGAGAAATATTCCAATGGCAGCTACTCTTAATAGACAATTCAAGAACATTTGTGTGCTTTCTGGATTTAACTATGGCAAACATAAAGAGTTCGTTGAGGCAGCCATAGATCTTGGTCGAAGCATGGCAGAGAGAAAATTACACTTGGTGTATGGAGGAGGTAACCGAAGGTTATCAAAATTGGTCTTAGAAACTGCTTTTGTCAGAGGAAGCCAAGTGTTAGGCATCATCCCAAGAGCCCTAAAACCTTTGGGTAGTTTGTCTGACCCACTGACTGGAGAAGAGTTAGTCGTCCCAGGTATGCAAGAAAGAATAACTGAAATGCTTAATCATGCTGATGCTTTTATTTTCCTTCTAGGAGATCTTGCAACACTAGAGGCATTTATCACACTAGCATCTTGGGCCCATCTGCACATTCACCAGAAACCCATCAGTTTATTAAATGTCAATAATTTTTATGATGGCTTTATCACATTTCTTAACCATGCAATAAAAAACTATTTCATTCCTTCCACAGCGAAAAAGCTTTTTATTTGTGCTCACACTGCTAATGAGCTACTTGATATGTTACAAGCTTATAGACTGGAGCCAAACCCATGGACCTTTGTATTGGAGCATCTAAATGATGACGGTAACAGTAGCCGCAGTAAGAAGTACAAATTAGATTTAACTCTTCGCCTGTAAATATTTTCTTCTGTGTTGCACCACCCAGGTGATGTCTTCTAAACTCTACTTCTTTCCTTTAAATCATTGAGGACAATGTTTCGTTCTGGTTGGGGGGAGGAAATAGTCGACAATTGTGGAATCTTGGTTAAGTTTTTACTAATTTTTTGTTGTAGAAACTAATTGTTGCTAACTTTTTGTGTTGAAGATGGCTGAATACGGAGTGTAGTTACTCTAGAAACGCATCTTCATCGTTTGAAAAAAAAATTAAAAAAAATTCAGACATTTTCTTTTTCGTTATTTAGCTTTGATATTCATTTTTCTTCCTCTTTTTAATTTCTCCTTTATAAATATATATTTTTAAATTTTTGAATTGAAGATGGCTGAATATGGAGTGTAATGCCTCTAGAAACGCATCTTCTTAGTTAAAAAAAAAAAAGAAAAACCGTTTTCTTTTTCTGTCATTTTAATTGTAACTTTTCTAATTAGTTTTTCTGCATCATTTTCACATTTCTGTATGCATATTTTCCTTTCATGTTTAGAATAGGTTGGGGGGTAGGATGTTGTTTAAAAAAAAAAATTTGTGTGATTCGATTTAACATTGGATGACATAAGTAATTTCAAATTTTAGTATTTGTATTATCTTTGGTCTTAAGTGATGTTACACTATGTTTGCTACTCTACATGATGATGTCGGAGACAAATATGAGTTGCTTGAAGGAATGAACATGTCATAATAAGTACCAAGTGAGTTTTTGAGCCTATCATTTTTCTTGGAGAGTAACCCCCTTGCCCACTCTTTATACAACTTAGCGGTTTATTATTTTATATACGATCTCTAGATTTCTTTTGAGTTAACCCTAAAAAAAATTGTAAAATAAAAAAAATGTGTATTGTTACATTTGGAGGCCCATCTAACTAGTAGATATGGAAGATTATTTAGAGCCCTAAAAGACGATGGAAAGACTATCTTTGATCCGTTTGAGCCTTTCTAGCCATCCCTTTTGTGAAATATCTACAGTTAACCCTTTTGAGCCTTAAAACAAAAAAAAAAAAAAAACCTCTTCTTTGTCAACTTACCATTTTGACCCACTCTGATTTGGAGTATTACCCGATGTCTTATAAGTTCCATCACCTATTTATGTTTGAGAAAAATATAAATAATTATTTTGTTTAGTGACGTTGTGCCAAACAAAAGCAAAAAAAAAATTGTTGTTTTTAAAAAAATAACAATAATAGGTGAAATCCACCATGCAACTTCCAAAAAAAAAAACAAAACAAAAATCTCCGCATTTTTCTCAAACATACACTTTGTTTTCCTTATTTCTCCTCCTTTGTTAGCCATGTCCCTAGCTTACGTTACGTCCTAATAAAAGTCCTTTTTAATTTTAGGAAACTATAGTCTGAAGTAGAAGTTAGTTATATGGGTTAAAAAGATGTAGTAGTGTATAAAAAAAATAAAAATAAATAAATTGGGTTGACTAACATTTTTATTTGACTTAAGATCATATTATTTCTAAGCTGAGGGCATATTTCCTTCATCTTGGTGAGAGCATGTAATATCACTTCTTTATTATTTTCTCTTAATTACCATTCATTGGAGTGACTATTTTTATTGGGTTTAATTTCTTTATGAGAGTATCACTACTTCCAGTGAGATTTTGGGGTTTGACATGTCATTCTTGAAAGTAGCTATGACAAAGTCTACTGGGCTGATTCATGTGGATGGTTGATGTAGGTGTGATGTTTTTTTAGACTGGAGATAATGCTTGTACTTTTATTTGATTACTATCATTAGTCTGATTGAATAAACATGATTGTTTAAAAAAAAATTATTTTGGATTTGAATTTTGTTTTCGCTTTATTTGCTAGGGACTAGCAATAAGCTGGTTGGGGGGTGTGTTGAGTGTTACAAAATGTATATTTATATAGGAGAAAATTGTCATTTTACACTTCAAGTTTTACTAACACCCTTACTTTTATGTACTTAAACTTCTTGTCATTTAATTATGTGTGTTGTATTATAATTAAGTATTTTATGTATTTTAGGGGCATCATAGTTATTTCACAATGAACGAGAGATCAGATGGAAAAACGGACATCACTTTTGAACTCAGGACGGTCGAAAACCTTAGGAGGAGCATAAAAGGAAAAATGGGCACTGTTCACATGTACGGTACTATTCACATGTACGGTACTGTCTACGTTACTGTTCACGATACTGTTCACATAGACGGATCGATAACGTGACATTGACCGATGATGTGGCATTGACTGATGAGGTGTCACGATCCTGTTAGACTAAAATTCTTATGCACTGTTAATCGATGACGTGGCAGCATAACAATGGACCAAAAATCTCGCGTACCGTACATGCATTACACAGAATTATTTTCAACCAAACCGCGTCACTGTTCAACCCGGGTCAAATCTTGTTACTGTTCAAACCGCGTGGTCAAACCGCGTACTGTTGACTGATGACGTGGCGCAATCCTGAGCGTCCCAAATGTTTTTGATCCGATGGTCATGATTTACTCAATGTATCTATAAAAAGGGGGCTCTCCCTCCCTAATTTAATATCTTTGAATCCATTTTTGGGATCTATTTTTTGTAATTCCTTCTCCATCTTGTATTTTCTATGTATTTTAATAAATTCCCATTTTGCCCCTAGTTCAATTCTGAGTAGCTAATTTTCTTTCAAGTTTGGGTTGAAGGTGAAGTCTCAACATGTGTCATGGGCTTTATTTGGTAAATTTATTTTCTTTTCCCCTCTAATTTTTGTGGATGTTTTGACTTTTCGTCGACAAATAATAATAATCTTGTCTAGATACCGCCTTGGTTTCACCGGCTCTCTAGTCATGAAATGACCAAAATATCCCTTAAATACATAAAATACTCGAATTATAAAAAAAAAACATACAATCAAAGTTTAAAGGACTTAAACACATAAAAGTAGAAATGTTAGTAAGACTTGATGCACAAAATGAAAATTATGCATTCTCTAGTACTTTATAGATTCTTACAAGATCTTTTATTACACCCTAAGATGTCGTAGTTAGTGTACCTATCAGTTGCCTCTTTCTTTCTTTTCCCAAGCAGCTCATTAGGATATTTCTTTCTTGCCATTTTTTTGGGTCTACCAACTTGAGTTAGCATTTCTAGTGGCTTAATCTCTGAATCTTCAATAACAGGCCATATTTTTTTATCAAGCAAAAGCTTTATTGATTCAAAGTAAGTGCCAATATATAATTCAACTGTGAGACATAGATTCACATAATCAATAGACAGTTCACATCTCATTGCCACATGCGACATGACATGTTTGCAAGAGATTACACTAATTTTGTATGCCCGACAATTACAAATTTCTCTATCTAGATCAACTACAAACCTTTCTTGTGTTTCATCATCTAATCATCACCTTGCATGCTCTTCGTTATTACTTATTCACATTCAATTTCTTCTAGATGTTTAGAGGAAGCTTTCCCTTCCATTTCTTGCTCTCCTTCAATCTCTTTTTCAATCTCCTCATCACTTTTATTCTAATATATTCCATCAAAATAAGCACCAGACTGCCTCTAAATTCTTCGAACCAACAATTCCATAAGTCTATCATGTCATTAATCGTAATATCAGACTAAACAAGGCTATTAAAAGCATGGTTAGCCCACTATGTCTTATCAATATTTCTAAATATGTGTATGCTTCCTTTTTTTCCTCTTTAATTTTTTTTCATGTAGTTACTAAAATCATCTTCATATGTTGTTCTTGCTGCTAACTAAAACAATGCTATAAACATTTGTTCTGGCCATTTGCCTCTGAAATTGGCAAATATATGCCTAGCTTAGTACCTCACAGTTGAGCTAGACCAAAATTATTCTAAATCAGCCAATATGCCTTTTTATTTGTCGTCATGAATGTAACAAGGCTATCATATTCAATATCAAGCCATTCCCTCAAAATGCTCAAGGACCACCTCTAACTCTCTCCACATTCTCTCTCACATATGCAAACAGTGATAGGGAAAACACCACTATTTCCATTTAAGGTAATTACTGACAACAATACTCTACTATAAGGGCTTTTCAAGTGACACCCATCAACACCAACAAACCAACCACAACGCTTGATGACATGCTTCAAAGCTAGAAAACAAAATGTAAATAATCACTTTATGAAATGAGAGTTATCATGACACTTTTAGAATTAAATCAATATTACTTGAGATAAAATCATGTGTTTTTTATTGCATTTTGGCTACATTTTGAATGAGCAACCATTTTAGTTTATTTTTAATAAATTGAGTTTGTTTTAGATCATTTTGTGCTTAGTTTATATGTATGATTGTAGCTGACTGAAAAGTTCAAGTTGATGGATGGAATGATATTACAATAAACTTGCAGAGATAATGAAAGAACTTGGCTACAAAGGAGTGAAAATAAGTTTGAATTAGTGAAGATGTTGTAGTCATTGCTGCAGTAATCTTAGAGCAATGTCAGACTGGATTTCGTGCGCAATAACTAAAAAATTACAATATGAAGTTTTCAAAAGTAGAGGATAAACGCCACACACTTTGGGTTGCCCTAATTCCAATTTATAAAAGAAGTACGCATGAAAAGAAAAAGGGAGAGTCATCACTTAGGGAAAAATTACAGAGACAAACAAAAGAAAAAAACTAGAAAATATGAGAGATTTGAGGGCTGCAACAGAAAATTCACAAAAGAATAAGAAAGAGAGATCGCAAGAATAGGCGGACTTTAACTTTTTATCTTGTTTTTCTTATTTTCTATTTATTTATGAGAATGTATTTGATAGCTAAAGTAGTTTTTATGGTTGTTTTATTGCAAATCATGAACTGAATTCTATTGTGGTTGAGTGATAAACAATTTTAATGGGTGTTTGACTGATATACGTGCATTGCTCTGTATTTGTTATAGCATTTTGTTTTAATTTTACTTATTGCAATTACCTATTTTAGTTGACCAACCATTTAGATGATACTAACTAAGAAGGAGCCTAAAAAAAGTCTGATTAGAACAAATTAAGACAATATTTGGTTTTAGATTGGGTTTCTCAAGTTAGGTTAATCTCAATTTAAATAGGGTCATGCTTAATTTAAAATTAGTGAAAAATTAGCCATAGGGATTCACCTTGTACGGTAATTGGAACCTAGAACGTTTAATGTCATTGTTAGGTTGCATTAGGTATCAGATATTCAACAAGTGACAACTGAGGATACATGAGAGATTCTGTAATTGACAAAATAGTCAATGCACTTAACTACTCATTTCCCATTAATTACATCATTGTGTTTGACGTGAGAATTTTCCTTATTGCATTTTATTTATTGAGTTTTTATTTTAATTAGTTCATTAGTTTTATTAATTGTGTTATTTTCATTTAGAACAAATTTGCACTGCTAAGATTGTTGTAGCAAATATGATAACATTAATCCCTATAGAGATGATCTAAATACTCATCAGTATATTGCTCATTGTGTACACTTGCACATTAACACCTATAACAATTGAAATCACCCAACAAGTTTTTGACGCCATTGTCTAAGATTGATTGTTCATTGTGACTTGTGAAATTAATCTTAATCAGTACTAACTTTTAATTTAATTTTAATTTGTTTTTGTTGTTGACAGAAGAGCTCTAGCAACCCTTGCATGGGCAAATATAAACCTGTTGAATTCAAGTTTGATCCATAAATTGAAAGAACTTCAAGGATATTGATAAAGGAGCAAATAAATTCAAAAGTTGATGTAACAATGCATGAATTGCAAGATATGGGGAATTTGAACCCCAGAGGAGAAATACAACCAATAAATGCACAAAGAGGTCAAGAAGGTTGGAATAGGCAAATTATTTATAGGCAACCAAGGAATAACAATATTATCCATATGGTAGATGGTAGAGACAGAGCCATTAGAGATTATACAGTGTTGACCTCTCAAGCCATAAACCCTTGAATAGTTAGACCTGAAGTTCAAGCTGATAATTTTAAGCTCAAACTAGTGATGTTTCAGATGCTTCAAATAGTAGGGCAATTTATTAGGCTACCATTAGAAGATCATCATCTATATCTTAAGCTAGTTTTGGAAATAAGTAATGCTTTCAAGATAACTGAAGCATCATAGGAAGCATTGAGACTCAAAATTTTTCCATTCTCTTTACGGGATAGAGCAAGAGCATAGTTGAACTCCCTAACACTTGACTCCATCACCATATGGAATGACTTGGGGGATAAATTTTTGATAAAATACTTTCCACCAACCAAGAATGAAAAATTGAGAAAAGAGATCACATCATCCCATCAACTTGAAGATGAAAGCTTGTATGATGCATAAGAAAGAATCAAGGAGTTACTCAATAGATGTCCTCATCATGGTATTCCTTGCTGTATACAGTTAGAAACCTTTTACAATGGTCTTAACCGAAGCACTAGATTATTGGTGGACGCTTTAGCAAATGGGGCCTTGCTATCTAAGTCCTACAATGAAGCTTATGAAAATTTAGAGATAATAGCCAACAACAACTATCAGTGGCCATCTACCATACAAGCTACAGTAAGAGGAACAACATGAGTCTATATTGTTGATGTCTTGACAGCATTATCAGCCCAAGTAACCTCATTAACAAATATGATGAAGGCTACAACTACTGCTCTAGCAACTATTAACCAGATTGCTGAGGTCTCTTATGTTTATTGTGGAAAAAGGCACTTATTTGACAATTGTCTTGGGAATCCAGCCTCGATTAACTTTAACAGACAGAATCAGAACAATCCATACTCAAACACTTACAACCCAATATGGAGATAGCCCCAAAGCTTCTCACGAAGCAATTAGAATCATAATGATGCAACAATCAATGGACAAAACATACCTGCTCAACACCCGGATTTCACCAGCAAAATCAAGGGCAAAAAAACACCAGCAATAGTTAACTCAATTCTCTTGAAGCTTTGATTAAGAAGTACATTGTGATGAATGAAGTGTTGTGCAAATTTTAATGTACTCGCAAGCGCACGAATCTATTGTAGTGAAGATCAATGGTGACGAGTGTCGATCCCACGAGGAGGTGGATTTTAATTATATATAGAATTAATTTTGTAAATGGGTGGTTGGAATTATGGTGGAAATGATTTGAAATATGCTACAACTTAAATTAAAATGGCGAGAATAAATTCTAAAATTGGAATTGCAATGGCGAGAATAAATTGAAGATAATTCTATTGAAATGACGCACTTGGGTATCCGGATCCGTATCAACATGCATCATGGGCTAAATAATCCGTATTAATGCCAATTAAATCATGAGGGGGGAATCCACACCTCATGAACCACGCTCTAATCAATATGGTGCTAAGGGCTTATCGTGCCAAATAATAATAACCTTGTACTAGAGGGCCGGTGAAACCAAGGCGGTACTAGACAAGAATATTATTATTTGTCGACGAGAAGTCAAAACATCCACAAAAACTAGAGGGGAAGAGAAAATAAATTTACCAAATTAAGCCCATGACACATGTTGAGACTTCACCTTCAACCCAAGCTTGAAAGAAAATTAGCCACTCATAATTGAACTAGGGGCAAAATGGGAATTTATTAAAATATGAAGAAAATACAAGATGGAGAGGGAATTACAGAAAATGGATCCCAAAAATGGATTCAGAGATATCAAATTAGGGGGGGGAGGCCCCCTTTTTATAGATACATGGAGTAAATCATGGCCATCGGATTAAAAATAGTTTGGACGCTCAGGATTGCGCCACGTCATCAGTCAACAGTCCACGGTTTGACCACGCGGATGAACAGTAACACGGTTTGACCCGACTTTGAACAGTAACGCGGTTTGACCCGGATGAACAGTAACGCGGTTTGGTTGAAAATAATCCTGTGTGATGCATGCACCGTACGCGAGATTTTTCGTCCACTGATATGCTGCCACGTCACCATCAACAGTACATAAGAATTTTAGTCCAACAGGATCGTGACACCTCATCAGTCAATGCCACATCATCGGTCAATGCCACGTCATC
>NW_006262688.1:1174603-1262017 GCF_000493195.1 Citrus x clementina | reverse complement strand
TATGTATAATGTATATGTGTGTGTGTGTGTATAGATAAATAGAGAGTAATTTTACAGTAAAGGGTCACGAACTAAAAGTCAAGAAAACAAACACTCCAATGTAGTGTGTTTTGTCTTATATTGTATTGGAATTTGTGTTTTTTTTTTTTTTTTAGTTTTGTAATTACCATATTAAAGTAAAGGATCCCTTATTAGAAGGGGACTCGATATATATATGTGTGTGTGTATAATTTTACGTTAAGGGAATCCCGTACTTTAATAAAATAAGGAAGAAGCTAAAAGATAAAAAAACAGACTCCAATGCATTGTATTTAAATCTGTGTTTTCTCATCTTTTAACTTATCCCTTATTTTATAAAGTATGGGATATATATGAGTCCCCTTCCAGGAAGGGAATTACATGCTTTATAAAGTAAGGAACAAGTAAAAAAAATGGAAAAAACATATATTTCAATATATTACAGGACAAAATACAGTGTCTCAAAGTGTGAATTTTTCTTGTATTTTAGCTTGTCCTTTGGTTTAATAAAGTTAGAGGTCCCTTATTAGAAAATTACTATATGTGTGTGTGTACATAGGGTAATTATCTAGTCCAGGACTCCTTGATTCTAATATAATATAGCATCTGGGATCCAACGGCCTTTACTTTGTTTTTTCTTAATCCCACTGTGGGCAGCAATATTGTGGCCTTTGGATTTGGCTACCAGAGCATCACAGATTTTTTTCCAATATCAGAGATTCCCCGACTGCGTCCCTTCCCACCCAAATTAAATGTAATATTTCTTTTGATGTGAGCCATTGATTGTTGCTTCCAATGTAAGAGGCCAACCAACTAGCTATCGTTTGGGTATTAAGTGATTGTTTGCTGCAGACAGGAGGTTGTGCTATTGGACAATGAGATTGCCTTCAATGAGGCTATAATTGAAGAGAGAGAGCTCGGAATACAAGAAATCCAACAACAAATTGGTGAAGTGAATGAGGTTTTCAAAGATCTTGCTGTATTAGTCCATGAGCAAGGAACTATCATTGGTAAGTCATCCCAGTCTTTTACTTGATACTATTTGATCGATCTGGATCATGTTGTCAAATGGTAATCATTTTATCTTGCAGATGATATTGGATCTCATATTGAAAATTCCCAAGTAGCAACTGCACAGGGAAAATCACAACTCGTGAAAGCTGCCAAGACCCAAAGATCAAATTCTTCTTTGGTAACTTGATTCTTACCAGTTTATATTCTGTTTTAAACAACTTCAAGATGCAGTTGATGATTTACATTTTTATCTGTTTCTTTTATTCCCCCCCAACACACCCTCCCCCTCAAGATTCTATCTGTGTCTTTAATTGCCTTCGGTTGAGTTGTTTAACCAAATCCATCTTTGAGAAAAGAACGGTGTGCCCCGTCAATTTCTTTCCATGTGACTTGTTCTGTTGCTTGTTAATTGGTATCAACGAATTCATGCTGTTGTTTTTGCATTTTCCTTTGTAGACCTGTCTGCTTTTGGTGATATTTGGGATCGTGCTTCTTATATTGGTCGTAGTACTTGCAGCTTGATCGCAATATTATCTCAATGGGAGTATAGAGATAAATCTGAGACCACCTGCAACGAGAGGGTGATCTCTTGCTGATCTCTTTGCTGATGTTTCATGAAGAATCATTGCTGAGGAGCATGTGTCGGACGTTTAGTGTTACTGCATAATAGGGTTGCATCCAGTTAGGACATCTGAGTTGCTTGGGTGGCGGGTGTCTTTTTGTTACTCTAAGTTGGTGCTTCTTTGGGTTTGTGGAATTTGTGTTTCGGCTTATTATGTAATGTCTCTTTTCTTTTTAATCATTAATTAAAAAATGGTTCGTAATTCCTTGGGTTTTCTTGTAGTTCATTAGCAACTAAGCTGTTTATGCTTTTTTATGTTCTCATTTAAAAGGTCGTCCGGATATTGTTTCTTGGATGAAGGTCGCATCGATAACTTGATGCCTCAATTTTTAGAGTATAGGTTGGTTCAATTTGGCTTGAGAGAGGTGCCCTAGACGTGCAATGAATTTTTTCAGTTCTTCTATTCGGAGGTTCGCATTCGACGTGGTGATTTTTCGGTTCGGTTGGGGTTTTAAGGTTACCTTCGTATCCGAACCGTTCGGTTTGGTTTAGGTGTAACCAATGTAACTCGATTTTTATCTGACTGGCAGGACGCGGGGGGTTTGTTATGCCTTCCAGAATTTTGAAAGCGGTGTTCCTGTTTTTGGAGCGAAGCCGAATCACTGATTAATAATTGGACAAAACCAGCAAATTAAATTGCACAATTCTTAGAAATTATTGGGCCGAGCTGAATTTAACCAGCGTAGAATTATTGTCAAATGAATTAAGAGTCTGTCCTTACTAACTGCTTGGGCATCAACCTATGAAGAATCAAGACTAGGCTTATATATACTTTCACGATCAACTTTCTTTTGTAGTACCCTTTCCCTAGAAAGAAACGAATCCTTGTTGCCTCCTTCAAAGAGGTCCTGAATTGCTAGAAGATGGCGGAAAATTTGTCGACTGTCATCATACACAGTATAAACAATTTTTTGAAATTGTCAATATAACAGAATGGAATGACGAAGAACTCTAAAGGATCTTTCACTTTTTTTGATCTCATATCATTAGCATGTTTTGATCCGATATTTGTAGTCATCAATCGCTCATTCTAATTGTCACTCTATTCTAAAATTAAAATATATTATAGAAACTACTATAAAAAGAAATAATAATCTAAAATATAACATTAAAAGAAATAAATTGAAAGAAGAAAATATATATTTATTGAGAATCAATGGAACCTGCATACTATAATTTTCCAATTAATTAAAGATGTCGGGAACAATTGGTGGTTAGATATTAGCTTCGAGGGTTGTTTGATATTGAAGTGTGAAAATGTCAGGTAAGCTGTTCTAGAGTCCTATTTGTCAAGGGTAGTTGTTGTTATAATCAAAATAAATATTTAATTTTTATTTATTGTAGAAGTAGTCCACTAAGTCTGCGCTTGTTGCTATTTACTTATAGAAGTGGTTCACTAAGCCAACACTTGTTGCTATCTTTTAACTATGTTTTCGTTGTTTTTTGTTAAGTCTATATAAATTCAATGTCCAAGAGTGAATAAAGGCAGCAGATTAATTTCCTTAAAAGTTTATCTAGTATTGGAGGCTTTGGTCTTCCTCAAATAGACTAAGTTTACTTGCTTATTCTTTATTTTAGTTGTCTACTACAATGGTGAAACAAAAGCAAACGATTTTGGAAGGCTTTAATTCTTTAAACAGACCAATTACAAGGTTAGTTATGTTGTCATGTAACAAAGTGGTATCAGAGCAAGGCATGGAGGAACTATGATTGAAAAGCGTAGAAACTATTTAAGCTCCCTTACAGCAGGTCAAGAACTACTGCTCAAGGAAATGCGAGAGATGTTCTCAGCAATGAATGCCCGATTTGATCAATTGTCAAGTAGCCGAGCTCATAAGCAAGGTGAATGTTCTTATTAGTGCGTAATAGTGGTGGAAAAAGAAACACTAGTGGAGGAGGCAACTAAGGAACTTTTTTCAATAGTCATCTGCCTAGAACAATCAGGTTGGACTTCCTTCGCTTCAATGGAACACAAGATCCTACAAGGTGGGTTTGTAGGGTTGAGAAATTTTTTGACCTACATCAAACTCTGCATGATAAGGAGGTAATCTTAGCTTCATTTAATTTAGAAGGCGATGCATTGTGGTTCTAGTTGACGAGAGAAGAAACTCCTTTTGTTACATAAGAGGTGTTCAAGCGAGGATTACATAGCAGGTATGGTCTAACTTAATTTCAAGATTTTTTGTGGATCTAACGAAGATGCAACAACTAGGTTCTGTAAGTGATTACCAAACCCAATTTGAAAGGTTATTAATATGGGCAGAAAGATTGTCCCTAACGTAACAAGTTGGCTGCTTCGAAAGTAGTCTAAAAGACAACATCAAAACTGATGTACAAGCATGTCATCCTTCACCTCTTTCTACTACAATTGGATTGGCAAGATTATATAAGTCTCGCAACTTGAATACTAAGCATGTTAGCAACAATGAAATTGGACGGCCCACATTTAATACAATCACTGTGCCTAACCAAAACTATAGCCCAATGGCAATGAAGAGGTTGAATCTAGCTGAACTAAAGGAAAGAAGAGACAAAGGGCTTGCATCAATTGCAATGAAAAATGTATACTATCTCACAAGTGAAAAATGTTATTTTTTATTAAGGCATTAAGGCCATCGGCTAGATGAGAAAAAAGGAAATTATCAGCCATATACCCTTAAATGACACCCGTATCAAATATACTACAACACTTTTCACGTATATCACTCGTATACCCTAAGTTGACAAAACATTACTGCCATCCACCAATTTGTGGTTAACTGCCATTTGCAAGCGTTGACATCATAAGGGTAATCTAGTCTTTTAAGATGGAAGAAACTTTGATTAAAAAAATACGTCATTGCATTTACCTAGTAAAAAATGACATGTTATATGATATTTATTGATAAAAATGGCATGTCATCCCATTTATCGGATAATTGTTAGTAATTGCTAAAAAAAAGTTACTTTACAATCAAATCTACTCCTCCAACATTTAACCTAAATTTTTGAAGATCTACTCCTCCAATCTCCAACTGGAATTTTTTATGGTATAATATGTATAATTGTAAATAATATGTTGTTAATAATTTTTTATGGTATAATATGAATATTTTTTATGGATAATTTTTAATAATATGTGCCATTAATAATTCATATTTTTTTAATAAAAAAATGTATTGTTAATAAAAAAAAAATTGTGTATTGAAAATTTATGTTAATTTTTAGGGTAAATTTATATTTTTACCTCATTTTGAGTTTCAAGGGTGAAATAGTCAATTTTCCACAATTCTATTAACTTTCTAACGACAGTTAACGAATTGGTGGACAGCAGAAGTGTTTTGTCAACTTAGGGTATACGAGTGATATACGTGAAAAGTGTTGTAGCACGTTTGATACGGGTGTCATTTAAGGGTATATGGATGATAATTTCCCTAAGAAAAATGATGTCGCTACAGAAGAGACAAGAGAGGCACATGTGGCTTGGTTTGTCACCATTGTGAATCATGATGGCCAAATGCCTAGGCTTGGCTTGTAGCCTTGTGGGCGAGCAACAAAGCAAGGCAAGTCTAACGCATGGGCTAGGGTGCAGCAGCAAGTGTACACTATGTACAATCGCGGGGAGTGCTAGGCAGCGTGTGCAAGGGCGTGCGCAGGCAACACATGCAACATCTCACAAGTGTGTAGACGTGCAGCGTGCGAATGCAGGATGTATCGGGTGTGCAGGACGCGTGGAACGCACATAGACCATGTGGGCAAAATACGAGATAGTGCGAGGCAATAGAAAAATTACGTGCAAGGATGGTGCACAAACGTGCAGCACTATGGGGCATACACATGGCCAAACTATGCAAAGATGAGAGGTGTTCACATGCGAACTGTGTGCAGACAGTGGTTGTTGAAGGTGAAGCATGTGGCTACTATTCTTTGAAAGTGGGCCTAAAATCAAGCATGAAGTGGATAGTTGTGGTTGTAACTAATAAGAGAACATGACCTTAGATCACATGCCTAGAAATGAGGGCAAAGGTAACGGGCAGTGGCAATTACTCATCAAGAGAGGTGGGCAACAGTAGTTACACTCCATGATATCCTTGGTACTAGGCTAAGTGAGTGGTGGTTGCATGATTCAAGGGAGAGTGGAGATGTACTTCCACACAACACGCTTAGTGGTGCTTAAATTTTAAAAGTAAGAATTAAGGTGTTGCGAGGTAGCATGCCACCTTGTCTTAACAAATGGGGGCATTATTTGCAAATATATATATATATATAGTGATGGGAGTGTATGTTTTAGGGATCCATTTTTTTGGTAGAGAGAGTGGTGTCATTAAGCATACAGAACCTTGAGCTATTTGCAGTATTTTCTTATTTGGAGGAATAAAAAAGTTGGGGGTTGAGCCTCTGTTAAAAGCCAAATAGTGTGTGTTCTTCTTGCTAGTGTTTGTTCTTTGTTTGTTGGTGAAATAGCTCTCTTGCGTAACATTTATTGCAAATCTCTGCATGCTTGCTAGTTTATTTACTTCTGCTGGGCATTTTTTAGTGGCTAGTTAAGCTAAAACATAATGCTATCACGCGGATTGCCACACATATTTGAGAAGAGCCTAGTGAAAATTTGGTGTCAGAGCAAGGTTTGCTTCAATTGTAGAGGAAACTAGTATCAAATTGATTACGGGTGGCAATTGATTGCAAGGCTCGGTTAAATTAGTTTGTGGACAACTGATTGCGTGGTTTTAGGCAAATTACTTTGCAAGAACGAAGTTGTGTATTCCAGAGAAAAATTTTGACAACAGCGGAAACCAACATGACAGGGGAGTCAACAAAGGATAAGTTGGTGCGCTTGGAGACAATTGTGAGTACTTTACAACCTAACTTGGAGAGTTTGTCTAAGAACACAAAAATCAACTCAATCAAGATGGCGAGTGCAACAAACTTGCACAGAGTTCGAGTTTTCTGATAAAATGAATAAAGTGATGGATGATGTTACTATAATAACGGAGGTGCTGAAAAGTCACATTGGGGATCTTGAAAAAGTAGTCAGGTTACTGAAACGGGTAGTAAGCAACGCCTCTTATGTGGAGGATGGGCCTTCGAAAGTCAAGGTGCCTGACCCTAAAGCTTATAACGGGACTCGGAGTGCGAAAAAGTTGGAGAATTTTTTGTGGAATATAGAGTAGTATTTTTTAGCTGCTTGAGTGCCTGAAACGGAGCGGGTCACTATCACAAGTATGTACCTGAAAGGTGATGCTAAGTTATGGTGGTGGAGTTGGCTTTAAGAGGATACTGAAGTGCAGCTACTACTAATAAAAACATGGGAGACATTCAAACGAGGATTGAAGGGTCAGTTTTTACTGGGAAATGCTAACTGGCTTATGAAGAGAGCTTGGAGAAGCTAAAGTATATCAGATCAGTGAGGGATTACATCGAGAAATTTAGTTCATTAATGTTGGACATTAATAACATGTTGGATGAGGACAAGCTCTTCAATTTTATGTCGGGTTTGCAATCATGGGCTCAAATAGAATTACAGACGCAAGCTATAAAGGATTTACTGGCAATAATAGCAACGGCTGATGGCTTGGTCGATTCTAGATTCATTAACACTTCTCCTTCTGAGTCTAAGAAATCAAAGGATAGTAAGAAAGACAATTCTTCATGTGACGGTGAGAAGAAAAATAGCAGCCAAAACAAAACCAAGCAAGGGAATCCACAAAGAAATAAGAGTTCAGGGTGCTTCATGTACCTATATTACAGATGATGGGTCTCGGCATCTTTGCATATATTACGGAGCCCTGAACTAGGTGACAATCAAAGACCAATTTCCAATATCAATCATTGATGAATTTGGTGATGAACTTCATGGAGCCAAATATTTTACAAAATTGGATTTACGATCAGGATACCACCAAATCCAAATGCATCCCAATGATAATATGAATTTCTAGTAATGCCACTCGGGCCCACAAACACTCCATCTACATTTCAATCGCTCATGAATGATGTTGCCAAAGAATGTCTATGTACCAATAACAGCATCTTGGTAATGTGTGAACCTAGTATCTAGCATAGCAATTCGAGCTGTGACTGGTAATCTTTTCCTTCCATGTAAGGTTAGGATTAGTCTGACTCCTCCGATGTGGAGATGAGTATAACCTTCTCCTTTGATGACATTTTAATTACTTACATGTTGCATTCTCAATCCTTAGGGCTAACAAATTATTTGTGAAAAAAGTAAATGCTCACTTGGCTAGGAATAAGTGAAGTAATTGGGGCATATAATTTCCATTGAAGGTCTTGCAGCAGATCTCGAAAAGGTTCCTACAATTTTAAAATGGCCTAAACCTACTATTATTAAGGGTCTACATGGATATTTCGGCTCAACGAGATACTATTGAAAGTTTATTAAAGACTATGGAAAAATTTCCATGTCGTTAATTGATTTGCTTAAGAAGCAAAATTTTAAACGAAGCCTGAACGCTAGAGAATTCTTTGAACAGATCAAGGTGGTGATAATGTAAGCTCTAGTGTTAGCCTTACTAAATTTTAATGAGCTTTTATTTGTAGAGTGTGATGCTGCAGGATCTGGAATTGGTGGAGTTCTCAAGCAAAATCAACAACCAATAGTTTTTTTAGTCATGTCTTATGAGATAAAAATTTGTTCCTTTTTACTTATGAAAAAGAGATGTTGACTTCGGTGCTTGCAATGCAGAAATGGAGACCTTATTTGCTTGGGAGAACTAATCAAAGGAGTTTGAAACACTTATAGCAACAAAAAAATAACAATTGCCTTAGAAACATGGCTTGGAAAGTTCATTAGCTATGATTTTACCATATAATATACTAATGGAAAGGATAATGAGATACGAACCCCACAAAAAATTGACGCGACCTTAATCAATTTAGTCTTCAAGATCGAATATAAACCTAGAATTGAATGGAATCGCGATCCGATGCTCAATGAAAGCACGAACCTTGGTATGTGAGGATGCCACAATAAGGTATGGATGATCTAATTGATAAGTCAAGAGTTTGTACGCCTCGAAAATTTGTAAGTTCAAGGAGTTTGTTTAAAAACCAAAGAGATTTAACTCTCTCACCAATTGCATCAAAACTGATATGTCTTTGGATGCGAGTACACTATATAGGGCTGGTTACAAGAATTTTTGAAAATAAATCCTAAAATAAAATCAAATCGGAATATGAATCTAAACAAATAAGAAAGAATCTAAATCAAATAGAATCCTTATCTAAGCAAATAGGAAAGAATCTAGATCAAATTAGAATCCTAATCGACTCAAATGTCTTACATCAATTAAAATGGAAACTCGGCAATTAAAAGAGAAATAACTGATTTGTTTCTCCACTAGCCTCCTTAGGAAACGGGAAAGTATCTGAAAAAGGAAAGTAGTATATTTTCCTGCCATAATGTGCAAACTAACTTCCTATCATGGGAGTGATTATTTGCAAATTTCAAGAGTCTGAATCATACATTTATCATATGCAATTCCTTCAAAGGGCCTTCACGAATTTGATTGAGCTTAAGTTATTTGAATTAATCCATTTAGTGCTTTTTTGAATTTATTTGCTCGAACTCTTGTGATGGGTCTGACGAGAACTTGAATAGGATTTGAATATACCTCATCCTATGTGCTTGTAACAATTTTGTCCTCAATCTCATCATTCCCCTTCTCTTGAAGAGGATTTGTCCTCAAATCATCACCTTAAAAGTAGCACTTAAGTTGTACTCATCAGGCAAATCTAACTTGTGAGCATTGTCATTAATCTGTTCCAAAACTTGGAAAGGACCATCCCCTCGAGATAATAACTTAGATTTCCTTCGTTTAAGAAATTATTCCTTGCGCACGTGTAACCACACCCAATCGCCGGGTTCAAAGACTAGCTTACCCCTTTGTTGGCTTGTTTAGTATATTGCTCAGTTCTTTATTCGATGTTGAAATTCGCCATCTCGTGTATCTGTTTAACAATTTCAGCCTTTTTCATGCCATCCAAATTAACATGCTCAGAAATAGATAGTGGAGTTAAATCCAATGGGGTTAAAGGATTATGTAACACTCCACTTAAATATCTATTTTAAAAATGTTTAAAACATGGTTACTTTTAATACGAATTCTAAAAGTTTAACACAACAAAAAAAACTTTCTACATAAAGTAAAAGTCATACAGAGATTCCATAGTTTATTTCAAAACTTGATTATTATATAAAGCTAAGATATTTATTTTTTATTTAAATAAAGCTGAGCCCATCATAAAATCTCAAGGTTTGTTATGCCTATATGCAATTTGTCTTGGTTAGAACTTGGTGCCAGCTTGCCCTACTCATCGTTACCTGCAATGTAAGGACTTTATGAACTAATGTTCAGTAAGATAATATTTTTATGCATGTATACATTATGATGCATATGGATGACCATATTAAGCTTTTAAAAGAAACTTAGAAAACACAAAACAACTTCATTAGGGCCTTAGGTATGTTGCACTACAAGACTGACACTTTTACTCTTCAAACAATATGCCATTAGGCCTCATTAGTTGATCTTTTGGGCGTTACACATCGTTGTCCCCAAAAAAATTTCTTTTTACTTAGCTTTGAGGGCTTGCCCTCCTTAGAAACTTTGCCACTTGGTAGTACAACCACCTATTTTTCATAAATTCATTTTCTGAAACATCTTCTTCATAATGTAATCTATGATATACATATATCCAATGCAACTTATGTCATAACATTTGAAATTCCTAGATGCATAACAGAATCAACACACAACACTATTTAATAAGAACAAGATTCTTTAACATAGGCAGCATAACCGACCATAGCATAATTCAATATAAGTATCACATATTAGACGGCAGAGCTGACCATAACATAACTAAGTATCATAGATTAGGCGGCAGAGTCAATCATAACATAATTAAGTATTATAGCTTAGGCGGCAGAGCCGACCATAACATAATAGCCATCACAACATAAAGGAATGGTTAAAACTAAAGTTAAGTATGAAAAGAATTTTGTGCCTAAATTGCAGTTGAAGTGTTACTTACCTCTTGACCTTGACTTCTCTAGATCTTTCTAAATTAAGGATTTCTCTACTCTTGATATTATGACTTAGAAAAGAATAAAATTTCTAAGTTGGATTGAAAATGAAAGAGGGTAGCGGGTATTTATAGGATTTCTTAGGGCTAATGAATGGTTAGGATTTTGCCACCACAAATCTTGATCAATGGTTGAGATTAACATTCATAAATAACTTACTAAATTCTAGAATTCTTAACTTTTTCTACATACTTCTCTTACATTATCACTAATGTCATTGCTTATGTCATCATTATTTAGAATTAAATATTTTATATTACTATTATTTTAATAATAATACTAAAGGGACTTGTTAGCTTAGAATAAATTCTATCATATTTAAGTGAGAAAATTGTACCTCACAGATTAGAACCATAAACAATTTCAAACGATGAATACTTAATAGCATAATGAATAGAACGATTATAAGCAAACTCAATATGTGGTAAACAATCCTCCCAAATTTTGATGTTCTTTTTTTATGATAGCTGTTGTGCAAATTTTAATGTACTCGCAAGCGCACGAATCTATTGTAGTGAAGATCAATGGTGACGAGTGTCGATCCCACGAGGAGGTGGATTTTAATTATATATAGAATTAATTTTGTAAATGGGTGGTTGGAATTATGGTGGAAATGATTTGAAATATGCTACAACTTAAATTAAAATGGCGAGAATAAATTCTAAAATTGGAATTGCAATGGCGAGAATAAATTGAAGATAATTCTATTGAAATGACGCACTTGGGTATCCGGATCCGTATCAACATGCATCATGGGCTAAATAATCCGTATTAATGCCAATTAAATCATGAGGGGGGAATCCACACCTCATGAACCACGCTCTAATCAATATGGTGCTAAGGGCTTATCGTGCCAAATAATAATAACCTTGTACTAGAGGGCCGGTGAAACCAAGGCGGTACTAGACAAGAATATTATTATTTGTCGACGAGAAGTCAAAACATCCACAAAAACTAGAGGGGAAGAGAAAATAAATTTACCAAATTAAGCCCATGACACATGTTGAGACTTCACCTTCAACCCAAGCTTGAAAGAAAATTAGCCACTCATAATTGAACTAGGGGCAAAATGGGAATTTATTAAAATATGAAGAAAATACAAGATGGAGAGGGAATTACAGAAAATGGATCCCAAAAATGGATTCAGAGATATCAAATTAGGGGGGGGAGGCCCCCTTTTTATAGATACATGGAGTAAATCATGGCCATCGGATTAAAAATAGTTTGGACGCTCAGGATTGCGCCACGTCATCAGTCAACAGTCCACGGTTTGACCACGCGGATGAACAGTAACACGGTTTGACCCGACTTTGAACAGTAACGCGGTTTGACCCGGATGAACAGTAACGCGGTTTGGTTGAAAATAATCCTGTGTGATGCATGCACCGTACGCGAGATTTTTCGTCCACTGATATGCTGCCACGTCACCATCAACAGTACATAAGAATTTTAGTCCAACAGGATCGTGACACCTCATCAGTCAATGCCACATCATCGGTCAATGCCACGTCATCATCCGTCTATGTGAACAGTGTCGTGAACAGTAACGTATACAGTATCGTACACGTGAATAGTACCGTACATGTGAATAGTGCCATTTTTCCTTTTATGCTCCTCCTAAGGTTTTCGACCGTCCTGAGTTCAAAAGTGATGTCCGTTTTGCCGTCTGATCTCTCCTTTGTTGTGAAATGACTATAATGCCCCTAAAATACATAAATTACTTAATTAAAATAAAACACACGTAATTAAATTATAAGAATGTTAAATACATAAAAGTAAGGGTTGTTAGTAAGACTTGAAATGTAAAATGACGGTTTTCTCCTTTATAAATATGCATTTTCTAACACTCAACACACCCCCCAACCAGCTTATTGCTAGTCCCTAGCAAATAAAGCGAAAACAAAATTCAAATTCAAAATAATTTTTTTTTTGTTTTAATAGAAACACTCGTATTTATTCCATCAGATTAATGATAGCAATCAAATAAAAGTATAAGCATTATCTCCAGTCTAAAGCAACATCACACCCACATCAACCATCCACATGAATTAGCCCAGTAGACTTTGTTTTAGCTACTCTCAAGAATGACATGTCAAACCCCAAAATCTCACTGGAAGTAGTGACACTCTCACAAATAAATTAATCCCAATAAAAATAGTCACTCCAATGAATGGTAATTGAGAGAGAAAATAATAAAGAAGTGATATCACATGCTCTCACCAAGATGAAATAAATATGCCCTCAGCTTAGAAATAATACGATCTCAAGTCAAATAAAATGTTAGTCAACCCACTTTATTTATCTTTTTTTTTTTAATTATGCATCACTACATCTTTTTAGCCCATATAACTAGCTTCTACTTCAGATTATAGTTCCCTAAAATCAGGAAGGACTTTTATTAGGATGTAACGTAGGCTAGGGACATGGTTAACAAAGAAAGGAATTAAGGAAAACAAAGTGTATGTTTGAGAAAAATGCAGAGAATTTTTTTTTTTTTTTTTTTTGGAAGTTGCAAGGTGGATTTCACCTATTTTTATTCTTTTGAAACAACAACTTTTGTTTTTGTTTTTGTTTTTTTTTTGTTTTTTTTTTTGCTTTTATTTGGCATAACTTCACTGAACAAAATAATTATTTACATTTTCTCAAACATACATAGGTGATGGAACTTATAAGATATCAGGTAATACTCCAAATCGGAGTGGGTCAAGATGATAAGTTGACAAAGAAAAGGTTTTTTTTTTTTTAAAGGCTCAAAAGGGTTAACTATGGATATTAAATAAAAGGGATGGCTTGAAAGGCTCAAACGGATCAAAGATGGCCTCTCCATCGTCTTTTAGGGCTCTAAATAATCTTCCATATCTACTAATTAGATGGGCCTCCAAATGTAGCAACACACTCTTTTTTCTTTTTCTTTTTTCTTTTTTTTTTATTTTACAATTTTTTTTAAAGGGTTAACTCAAAAGAAATGTAGAGATCGTGTATAAAATAATAAACTGCTAAGCTGTATAGAGAATGGGCAAAAGGGTTACTCTCCAAGAAAATGATAGGCTCAACAACTCACTTGGCACTTATTTATGACATGTTCATTCCTTCAAGCAACTCATATTTGTCTCCGACATCAACATGTAAAGTAGCAAACATAGCGTAACATCACTTAAGACCAAAGATAATACAAATAATAAAATTTGAAATTAATCATGTCATCCAATGTTAAAACAAATAACACAAATTTTTTTTTTTTAACAACATTCTACCCCCCAACCTATTCTAAACATGAAAGAAAAATATGCATGCAGGAATGTGAAAATGATGTAGAAAAATTTATTAGAAATTTTTTTTTTTTTTTAACTAAGAAGATGCGTTTCTAGAGGCACTACACTCCATATTCAGCCATCTTTGACTCAAAAGTTGGAAAATGTATATTTATAGAGGAGAAATTAAAGAAGAAAAATAAACATAAACACATAATAAAGAAAAAGAAAATGTCTGAAATTAATTTTTTTTTTTTTGAATTTTTTTTTTGAATTTGTTTTTAAACAATGAAGATGCGTTTCTAGAGTAACTACACTCCATATTCAGCCATCTTCAACACAAAAAGTTAGCAACAGTTAGTTTCTACAACAAAAAATTAGTAAAAACTTAACCAAAATTCCACAATTGTCGACTATTCCCTCCCCCCAACCAGAACGAAACATTGTCCTCAATGTTTGAAATGAAAGAAGTAGAGTTTAGAAGACATCACCTGGGTGGTGCAACACAGAAGAAAATATTTACAGGCGGAGAGTTAAATCTAATTTGTACTTCTTACTGCGGCTACTGTTACCATCATTATTTGGACGCTCCAACACAAAGGTCCAGGGGTCTGGCTCCGGTCGATAAGCTTGTAACATATCAAGTAGCTCATTAGTAGTGTGAGCACAAATAAAGAGTTTTTTCGCATTAGAGGGAATGAAATAGTTTTTTATTGCATGGTTAAGAAATGCGATAAAGCCATCATAAAAGTTATTGACATTTAACAAACCGATGGGTTTCTGGTGGATGTGCAGATGGGCCCAAGATGCTAGTGTCATAAGTGCCTCTAGTGTTGCAAGATCTCCTGGAAGGAAAACAAAAGCATCAGCATAATTAAGCATTTCAGTTATTCTTTCTTGCATACCTGAGACGACTAACTCTTCTCCAGTTGATGAATCAGACGAACTGCCCAATGGTTTTAGGACTCTTGGGATGATGCCTAACACTTGACTTCCTCTGATAAAAGCTGCTTCGGAGACCATTTTTGATAACCCTCGGTTACCTCCTCCATACACCAAATGTAAATTTCTCGCTGCTATGCTTCGACCAAGATCTATGGCTGCCTCAACGAACTCTTTATGTTTGCCATAGGTAAATCCAGAAAGCACACAAATGTTCTTGAATTGTCTATTGGGAGTAGCTGCCATTGGAATATTTCTCAAAAACAATTTGTGAGTGTTTGACAAAAGAAATCACATTTAAGAGTCTTGGTGATAGTGGGTCACAGCTGTGAATGAGGTAACATGTTAGTGTCAAATAACGCATGAAGCACATGGCTCGCGAGTCAAAAAGAAAACAGTAAAAAGAAAAAAGCAAACAGTAATAAAATTATTAAAGACAATAATGCAAACAATAAAACAACAGTGAAATGAAATAAAATAACAGTAAAGTAAAAGGATATTTACACGTAGTTGCGACTGTGGCTCACATCTTCCTCTGGTTTTACGTCCAGAAACGGCTTGAACGCCCTCTATGGGTCGAGGATAGGCTTCCCATCCAGTTTTCTTATAAACTGGCAAACAGGGTCGTTTATAGTCAGATTCCCGAGACTATATCGTGCATGCTCTTTCTGGAATAATGGCCATAACTGGAGAATCGCTCCTTGCACATATCCACTGGGATGCGTTTCAAGAGACAAAAGGATATCATCCAATGGCTCCTTATTCAAGCCATCCCTAATGAATTGAATCTTATCTTCCCTGTTATCAGACATCATTCCTAAAGAACATGGGTTTTTATTGCAACTCATTCTGGCACACTTATGACAAGCAACAGAAATTCTTCGAGCTCGTCGTTTTCTTGCATAATTTCCTTTACCACAACCAGGCATGTATGCAATAAATTTTGGAGGTAACTCACCTGCCGATCGTACTTTAGCCTCGATTAACCAACGGATGTCAGCAGGTATGTTATTCCTCATGAGTAATCGCATGCGTTCGGACCGAGCTTTATAGATCGTAAGGAGGGCATTCTGAGGAAGTGAAGGGAATCGCTTGTGAAGCTTCGCTAGAATCTCGTTTCTGTCCATACCTTCGCCTCAGAATGTCAGTTATTATGGGAAACTGAAGTAACCGACTTGATTGTCACGGAGTACCGTTATCCGCCACTTCACCGGGGTAACAAACTAAAGCACACAAATAGAAAAACAAATTAAAACACACAAAGAAAATTAAAATCGTCCTCTTATTGAATTTACCTCAAGCTCCAACTGGATGTCGTAAACACTTCTCTCAATGTCTCTGAGTTGGTGTTCTAAACCCTCAACATAGGCTACTAACTCTGGTGGTTGTAGAGACCAAATGCGATGTGTTTTACAAAATTGAATCTGTCTTTTGAGATGAGTTTTGACACGTTGAAGTGGTTTAAGAATGTTCAGGAGGAACGGTCTAAGTATGAGACTCATGATTAAAAATGATAAGAGAAAACTTAATGGTAAAATAAACACACTTATGCAAAAACAATTTCAATTAGCAAAAGAATAATAATAAAAAGAAAGAAAGAAAAATCAAATCAACGAAAAGAAAAAAAAATCAATTCAAATTTGGTGGGTCACTCAAATTTATTTCGGTGTCTTCTTCATGTGGTTGGTACTCTAGATATGGCTTTAATCTTTGACCATTAACTTTAAACGTGACACCATTCTTTGGGTCTTTAATTTCAATTGCCCCATGTGGAAAAACAGTATGAACAATAAATGGGCCAGACCAACGAGAGCGTAACTTACCTGGGAATAGGTGCAAGCGAGAATTGAATAAAAGCACTTTCTGACCTGGAGTGAACGATTTTCTCATAATTTGCTTATCATGGAAGACTTTCATTCGTTGCTTGTAAATCTTGGCATTTTCGTACGCGTCATTGCGAATTTCTTCAAGTTCTGCCAGCTGTAATCTTCTTTCTGAGCTGGCTTGCTGCATGTCAAAATTGAATTTCTTGATGGCCCAATATGCACGATGCTCGAGTTCCACAGGTAGGTGGCAAGCTTTTCCATACACTAGCCTGTAGGGTGACATCCCAATCGGGGTCTTGAAAGCCGTTCTATATGCCCATAAGGCATCATCAAGTCTTAATGACCAATCTTTTCTGTCCGGCCTCACCGTTTTTTCTAATATGTGCTTTATTTCTCGATTGGAGATCTCAACTTGGCCACTGGTTTGCGGATGATACGGGGTCGCCACTTTGTGTGTGATTGAATACTTTGTCAAAAGAGCTTTGAATGCTTTGTTACAAAAGTGGGCACCACCATCACTGATTATCGCTCGTGGGAATCCAAAGCGTGAAACAATGTTGCTTTTTAAAAATGCTATTACCACCTTGTGATCATTGGTCCTACATGGAATTGCTTCTACCCATTTTGATACGTAGTCAACAGCAACCAATATGTATTGATGGCCAAAAGAAGGGGGAAAGGGTCCCATGAAGTCGATACACCATACGTCAAAAATCTCAACCACTAAAATTGGATTTAGTGGCATCATGTTCCTTCGTGTAATGCTTCCCATTCGTTGACACCTATCACATGAAGAACAGAAAGTGTAAGCGTCTCGAAATATAGATGGCCAATAGAAACCACATTGTAAAACTTTAGTCGCTGTCTTCTTAGCACTGAAATGGCCTCCACAAGCTTGTTCATGGCAGAATGAAAGGATATTCTGAATTTCACTTTCTGGGACACATCGTCTAACAATTTGATCCGTACAATACTTGAACAAATACGGGTCATCCCAAAAGAAATTCTTTATCTCTGCAAAGAATTTAGCCTTGTCTTGCTTGGTCCAATGCTCTGGAAGTTTACCTGTAACAAGATAATTAACTATATCAGCATACCAAGGTAATACTTCCACACTCATTAATTGTTCATCTGGAAATGACTCATTTAATATTAATGGCTCTGTAATTGTGTCAAAGTGAAGACGAGAGAGATGGTCCGCCACAACATTTTCTGACCCTTTCTTATCTTTGAATTCCAAGTCAAATTCCTGCAAAAGTAACACCCAACGAATTAGTCTGGCTTTTGCATCTTTCTTTGTGAGAAGATATTTAAGAGCAGCATGATCTGTGAATATAATTATTTTACAACCAATGAGATATGATCGAAATTTTTCCAATGCAAACACTACTGCTAGCATTTCTTTTTCAGTAGTTGAATAGTTCAACTGTGCATCATTCAATGTCATACTAGCATAGTAAATAACATGGGGAATTCGATCAACTCTTTGTCCTAATACTGCTCCTACTGCATAATCAGATGCATCACACATAAGCTCAAATGGTAAGCTCCAGTTTGGGGCCTGAATGATGGGTGATGATGTCAACAACTGTTTTAATTTTTCAAACGCCATAAGACATGAATCATTAAAGATAAAAGGTACATCCTTAGCAAGTAAATTGCATAAGGGTCTAGAAACTTTGCTAAAATCTTTAATGAAACGTCTATAGAAACCAGCATGCCCAAGGAAAGATCTTACTTCTCTGACTGTTTTGGGTGGAGGAAGATTAGAAATGAGATCCACCTTGGCTTTGTCAACCTCAATACCTTTGCTCGAAATGATGTGACCGAGGACAATACCTTGTTTTACCATAAAATGGCATTTCTCCCAATTTAAGACCAAGTTCTTCTCGATACATCTCTGCAGAACTAGTGTTAGATGATGTAAACATTGATCAAACGAGTCACCAAAGACAGAAAAATCATCCATAAAGACTTCAAGGAATCGTTCAACCATATCAGAAAAAATGCTTAACATGCATCGTTGAAATGTAGCAGGTGCATTACATAATCCAAATGGCATTCTCCTATATGCAAATGTGCCAAAAGGGCAAGTGAAAGTAGTTTTCTCTTGATCTTTTGGTGCTATGGGAATTTGATTATATCCTGAGTAGCCATCTAGAAAGCAATAAAATTCATGGCCTGCTAATCTATCAAGCATTTGATCAATAAATGGTAAAGGAAAATGGTCTTTACGTGTGACAGAATTCAACTTTCTATAATCAATGCATACACGCCATCCTGTAGTTACTCTAGTGGGTATCAATTCATTATCAGCATTCGTAACTACTGTGACTCCTGACTTTTTGGGGACAACTTGTACAGGACTGACCCATGAACTATCAGAAATGGGGTAAATGATACCTGCGTCTAATAGCTTAAGGACTTCTGTTCTAACAACTTCTTTCATGTTAGGATTTAACCGACGTTGCATCTCCCTAGTAGTTTTAGCATTTTCATCAAGGTGAATGTAATGCATGCAGTCTACTGGGTTTATACCTTTTATGTCTGCTATGGTCCATCCTAATGCTCCTTTGTGGTCTTTTAAAACATTCAACAACTTACCTTTTTGTTCGTCATTGAGGGATGATGAGATGATTACCGGTAGAGTACTTTCCTCTCCCAAAAATGCATATTCCAATGTGTTGGGTAATGGTTTGAGCTCGAGTTTCGGTGGTGATTCTGATGATGGGATGAGTTTCTTCTCTGATGGTGCTAGTTGTTCAACTCTTGACTTCCATTTATTAGTGTCCATAGATGGTGCTGAGTCAAGCAGGGCATTGACCTCTTCGACCGATCTGTCAATATCAAAATCAAAACCAAAGTGAGTTAAACATGTTTGTAAAGGATCATCACTAAGGTTTGAAACAAAAGTATCATCAACTAATGCTTCAATTAAATCCACATCAACAATTCCATCATCTACACTGTGAGGTTGTTTGGCAATGTTGAAGATGTTCAGCTCCATAGTCATGTTGCCGAAAGACAACTGCATATTTCCAGTCCTGCATTGAATGTGAGCATCTGCAGTTGCCAAGAAAGGTCGGCCTAGAATAATGGGGATGTGCTTCCTTGAATCCTGTATTGGTTGAGTGTCAATTACAATGAAATCAACAGGAAAATAAAACTTGTCTACCTGGATAAGTACATCCTCCACAATACCACGAGGTATTTTCGTGGACCGATCTGCAAGTTGTAACACCACTGGAGTTGGGTGTAATTCTCCCAGTCCAAGTTTCACAAACACAGAGTAAGGCAATAAATTTACACTAGCTCCTAAATCCAACAAAGCATTCTCAATTGTGTGGTTCCCTATACTACATGAGATAGTGGGGGAGCCTGGGTCTTTGCATTTTAAAGGAATTTTATGTTGGAGTATAGAACTAACGTTTTCTGTTAAAAATGCCTTCTTTTGGACATGCATATTTCTCTTTTTAGTACAAAGATCTTTAAGAAACTTGGCATAAGATGGAACTTGCTTTATAGCATCAAGTAAAGGAATGTTAACACTTACCTGTTTGAAGATTTCGAGAATCTCACCTGTAGATTTTCCCTTTTTTCCTTTCGCTAACCTCTGAGGAAATGGAGCTTTCGGAACGTATTCTCGTGGGTTGGTTTCTTCTTTCTCCTCCGGTGATGATTCCTCAACATTCACAGGTACAATTTGATTTTCTTTTGTCACTGGCATCTCCACTTTGTTGTCGACTTCCTTTCCTTTTCGCAAGGTCATTACTGCTTTGACTTCTCCATGCTACTGTGGTGAACTGGTACTTGCTTCATGCACTCCTTTAGGGTTAGGCACTGGTTGACTTGGAAACTTACCTTTCTCAACGGTCATTGCCAAGGTCTGAACTGAAGAAGCAAGTTGTCCCACCATCTTCTCGAGGCTTGAAACTGATTGAGCTTGTGAGTTGAAGCCTGCTCTCAACTCATTTCGTAGTCCATCAATGGTGCGGTTCTGTTGCTCAATCGTGGAGTGAGTAAGATTCCTGAAATTCTGAAATGCATCCTCCCATGGTCTAGGTTGAGAGTGGTTCTGGTTCTGATTGTATGGTCTAAATGGTGGCTGAGAGGCTTGAGGAATTTGTTGCATTGGTGGAGCTGGAGCTGCTGGTCCATTCTGTTGGAATCCTTGAGACCATGAAAAATTGGGGTGGTCTCTCCATCCAGGGTTATATGTATTGGAGTATGGGTTGTAATTCGATGGTTTTCTCATTACACATATGGCATTGGCTTGATCTGAGTATGAGTCCTGGTCATGTGGTTCTGTTGATTTAGCAGTCGATAACGATGCTATTTGTCGAGCAAGACCTTCAACCATCTCCTTGACTTCTTTGATTCCTGAAGTTGATTCGCCAATTTGAACCTCATTCACTCCTTTAATTCTTCTAGTAGTCCTAAGTGATCGACTCCGTTGTTGGGAATTATCTGCTTGTCGCTGGAAGAATTCCCAAATTTCTGATGCACTTTTTGACATTAGCTCTCCTCCACTTGTTGCCATTAGCCATTCTTGCACATTCGGCAATAATCCCTCCAAAAAGTATTGGCATTGGTGCCATTTCTCGTACCCATGATGTGGACACTTCAAGAGTAGCCCATTGAATCGCTCCCATGTTTCGAAAAATTGCTCGTCCTCTCTCTGGGTAAACTCTGAGATTTCCCTGCGAATAGCATTGGTTTTATGCACTGGGAAATATTTATTTAAAAATTTTGTAACCATTTGTTCCCATGATGCAATGCTATTAGCAGGCAATGTATTAAGCCATGAACGAGCTCTATCTTTTAAAGAAAATGGGAATAGTCTAAGTTTAACATCATCATCTGAAAAATTCTCATATTTGAATGTTTGACAAATGGCATGAAAATCATTCAAATGATTATATGGATCCTCATTTTCTAGGCCATAAAATGTAGGGAGACAATTTAACACACTAGGTTTTAATTCAAAACTCCTAGCAGCTACATTTGGGTATCTTATGCATGACGTGCTCAAATTAGCTAAGGGACTAAAATAGTCCTTAAATGGCCTCTCCTGTGGTGCTTGTAAATCCATTTTATTTTTAACGTGTTTGTGTGTGCGAAGTGTTTTTTCTAGTTCAAGGTCTATAGGTTCAAGATTAGGTAATAATGACCTACGACCATGCATGCAAAATAAATAAAATAAAAATAAAGATGCAAACAAAACAAAAAATAAAGATGGGAACAAAACAAATAAAAATAAAGAAGAGGGAGAAATTACGATACTAACCTTATTGCGCTATTACAACCTTTCTATAAAAATACACAAAAATAAATACGTGAAAGAAATTAACTAAAAATTAAATTAATAAAATAAACAAAAAAAAATTACAAAGAAAAATAAATTGAAAATTAAATTACAGAATTTTAAAGAAGAGAAAAAATAAAAGAAATACTAACCTTTAAATGTAGATTCACTTTTTTTTTCTTTTTTTTTTAATAATAAAAAAAAAATACAAGAAAACAAATAAAAGAAATTATTCACAAAAATTAATTCTATGAATTAAAATTACTTACCTCCCCGGCAACGGCGCCAAAAACTTGTTGTGCAAATTTTAATGTACTCGCAAGCGCACGAATCTATTGTAGTGTAGATCAATGGTGACGAGTGTCGATCCCACGAGGAGGTGGATTTTAATTATATATAGAATTAATTTTGTAAATGGGTGGTTGGAATTATGGTGGAAATGATTTGAAATATGCTACAACTTAAATTAAAATGGCGAGAATAAATTCTAAAATTGGAATTGCAATGGTGAGAATAAATTGAAGAGAATTCTATTGAAATGACGTACTTGGGTATCTGGATCCGTATCAACATGCATCATGGGCTAAATATTCCTTATTAATGCCAATTAAATCATGAGGGGGGAATCCACACCTCATGAACCACGCTCTAATCAATATGGTGCTAAGGGCTTATCGTGCCAAATAATAATAACCTTGTACTAGAGGGCCGGTGAAACCAAGGCGGTACTAGACAAGAATATTATTATTTGTCGACGAGAAGTCAAAACATCCACAAAAACTAGAGGGGAAGAGAAAATAAATTTACCAAATTAAGCCCATGACACATGTTGAGACTTCACCTTCAACCCAAGCTTGAAAGAAAATTAGCCACTCATAATTGAACTAGGGGCAAAATGGGAATTTATTAAAATATGAAGAAAATACAAGATGGAGAGGGAATTACAGAAAATGGATCCCAAAAATGGATTCAGAGATATCAAATTAGGGGGGGAGGCCCCCTTTTTATAGATACATGGAGTAAATCATGGCCATCGGATTAAAAATAATTTGGACGCTCAGGATTGCGCCACGTCATCAGTCAACAGTCCACGGTTTGACCACGCGGATGAACAGTAACACAGTTTGACCCGACTTTGAACAGTAACGCGGTTTGACCCGGATGAACAGTAACGCGGTTTGGTTGAAAATAATCCTGTGTGATGCATGCACCGTACGCGAGATTTTTCGTCCACTGATATGCTGCCACGTCACCATCAACAGTACATAAGAATTTTAGTCCAACAGGATCGTGACACCTCATCAGTCAATGCCACATCATCGGTCAATGCCACGTCATCATCCGTCTATGTGAACAGTGTCGTGAACAGTAACATATACAGTATCGTACACGTGAATAGTACCGTACATGTGAATAGTGCCATTTTTCCTTTTATGCTCCTCCTAAGGTTTTCGACCGTCCTGAGTTCAAAAGTGATGTCCGTTTTGCCGTCTGATTTCTCCTTTATTGTGAAATGACTATAATGCCCCTAAAATACATAAATTACTTAATTAAAATAAAACACACGTAATTAAATCATAAGAATGTTAAATACATAAAAGTAAGGGTTGTTAGTAAGACTTGAAATGTAAAATGACGGTTTTCTCCTTTATAAATATGCATTTTCTAACACTCAACATGAAGCAGTTGTCCAAAGCCAAGAAATATCCTTAAGAAACCTAGAGAATTGGAATAGATAACTTACTACAACATTAAGCAATAAACCTCAGAGCAGTCTGCCAAACAACACAGAAGATGTTAAAAGAGAAAAGCTGGAAAGGATGTTTATATTCATTAGTAATGTCAGATAATATTATTTGATTTCCTATAAGAAGATTACACAAATATGGAAACATCTTCATCTTCAATTTCAATTCCTTCATCTTCTTCATCTCATATCTCACTTTCCTCTACCCTATCTCTTCCAAAATCATGTTAAAAACATATAGCCTCTAAAATTGAAAATCTTTTTGAATATTCCTATATCCCTGAGTCTGCCCAAATCAAGGAATCTCAGTTTCCCATCATGAGTCTTTACAATCTATACAAACAAAAAACTTCTTTCACTAGAAGTATCCGTACCTTGATCTCCACTAAAAGACCACTCCCAAAGGAATATATTCAGTCTTCTAGACTGGATCAGTGTGCTTTACAAGCCTCTCAGAGTGAGCAACATGTCACTCTAGAAATACCTCCAGATCTTGTAGCAAACTGGAAATGAGAGGGGTATACGCATCTTCATCTTGGTGGTGTTAGATTGATTCTGACCCTCCATAGTAGAAAAAGCTTATCTGTTATAGCCCGAATTGCTCTCTTAGACACCAGGTTCAAACAATACCAACATGCGGTAATCGGAACCGTCCTAACTACACTCCATGCTGGCAGTGTCTTGTTAACCTTTTACCCAAATTTCAACCTCTCTTTTGAGGATCCCAACCTTCCCACGACCCTTAAGGTCCAAATCCAGCTCGAAGCCAAAAGGCACTAAACAAAAGGTTGCATAATTAAATATGAGATTATGACATTAAAATTAAGCCCTAATGGCATTGTTGAGGGAATATGAATAAACCTTCCTTCCTATATTAATTAATTGATATATTTAAGCCACTAAAGTTTAATTGTTGGCATAATAAAATAAATGAATGTTTCAAACTTATAATTAATTATTATTAATGGTTACATATTATTGAATTTAAATAGAAAGAGGAAGAGACATGTAATCTAATAATTATTTTTTATTTTTAATATTTTGTAATGTAATTATTTTTTTAATTTCAACCAATTATTAGATAATAGAGAATACAAGAAGATGAGAAATGGTGATGCCACATCACCTCCTCTAGTCCCAACTTTATATATATACTAGAAAATATAACCGAGTTTCATGCGGCTTTAAAAAAAGAATTTAGTATTATCATTTTTTCTTACTTTACACTTGATGAAACTGATAAAAAATATGAATTGATTTTTTTTAAAGATGAGGCAACCTTATAAAAAAATAAAAAAAGCTATTAGCCAGTAATACAAATAAAGAAGTAACGCAAGATAAAGAATAAAATGAGAGAATATATTATTAGAGTGATTTTATTCATTCCAATTGTGTGTGTACAAAACAAAAAGATGAGCTCTCCTTTTATAGTTACATAATCACTCCATAAAATTAATAAAAAATTATGGATCATAATTCCTTGTGCGATAGTGGGAGTTATATGCAAGCTAAAGGTTGCTAATGGGAGATAGTGGGGAGACTAAGAGATATATGTTATGAACATCCACATTTATTTTAATAAATTCATAACACTCCCCCTTGGATGTTCATTACAAAGAATGTGCCTCATTAAAACCTTTACATAATTATTATTGTGTAATAACAATCAAATTAATTGTAAGAAGATGAAAAGCCAAATCTAAAAGAAAATTTCTCTTTTTATTAGATAATAGAGAATATACAAAGATGAGAAATGGTGATGCCACATCACCTCCTCAAGTCCCAGCTTTATATATATATATATATATATAGATATATAGATTTCATGTTGTCTTTTTCTAAGTATTTTAAGGCTAAATATATTTTTTTTGTGAGCTGGTGATTTACTTAATCAATTCGTATATTGATTATATGTCTGCTAGCTAAATTAGTTAGTAAAATTTAATATGTCAGAGTAAGAGATAAAAGATTTAAACTCTATTAACATAGGCGGTGATGCAGAGCAAGAAATTGAAGAAATCCTAATTAGATTGAAATTTTTAATATTAAGGAATATTTTAATTAATTTGTATTCTAGTTTAATTTGGTTTCCTATTTAGAGTCTTATTGTTTAGGCATTAATTATTTAGTTAATATTTCTAATTTAGGTATAAGTCTTATTAAAAATAGGTTTTCTAGTCAAATTATGATAAGTCTTAGTTAGTATAAATAAGTGTCTTTTGTAACTTTTACAAGCAGAGATTCGATTTCAATAATATTTTCAATTTTCAAATCTCTTTGTGAGTATTTGAACAGTTGATTCTCGGTATTCTTCGGAATCAATAAGTCTTAACCCCTAAATTCGCGGTATTCTTTTTGAATCAACATGAATTTAACTGTTCTTTTATTCTAATGTTCTCTAGAATCAACAGAATATTTCGAACATTAAACTTCCGCTGCATCAGGCAAGGAAAGCTATCAATATGCTATGCTTAAAGAGTATAAAAGTTAGCACAAAAATTATAACAAATAAAATAAATTTGTCTTCTAGTGAATTTTTTTCCTCTTATTGTAAAACTTTTTTCTCCTGTAATATTGGTGTTATTTTTTTATGCTCAGTTTTGTGCATCTATTACTACTAATTAGTAAATATCGAGTATAAGAGTCAATGTCATTTAGTTAAAATGGTAAAATCTCTTTTATTAAAATTAAAAGGTTTGAGGCTCAAACCTTACTCAGAAAGGAGATTAATATTCCATTAGGCTAAAGAAAAAAATATCATACATGAGAACTAAGTTTCACATCATATCTTTTAATAAACAGATGTCACATTATATTGTGTCAATAGTTGAAAAACAAATTTTAATTCTCAATGCGAGGTACAATTTTCTTAAATATATTAGAATTTAGTTTTAAGCTAATAAGCCCCTTGAGTTTATAATATTTAATTTTAAGAAATGATGACGTAAGCGATGACATAAGCGATGATGTAAGAAGAAATGTAGAGAAAGTTAAAGAATTCTAGAATTTAGTAAGTTATTTATGAAGGTTAATCTTAGCCATTGATCAAGAGTTATGGTGGCAAAATCCTAGTCATCCATTAGCATTAAGAAATCCTATAAATACCCCCCACCACCTCTCATTTTCAATGCAAACCTAGAAATTTCATTCCCTTCTATTCTAAGTCATAATAACAAGAGTAGAGGAATCCTTAACTTAGAAATGTTTAGAGAAGTCAAGATCAAGAGATAAGTAACACTTCAATTGCAATGTAAGGACAAAATTATTTTTATACTTAAACTCAGTTTTAACAATCCCTTTATATTATGATGACTATTATAGTGTGATTAGTTCTATTCTAAATCTTTATATGGTCGGTCCTGCCGCATAATATGTGATGTTATGGTCGGCTCTGCCGCCTAATATGTGATGTCATGGTTGGCTCTACCACATAATATGTGATACTTATACTTATGTTATGGTCGGCTATGCCGCCTATATTGAAGACTCTTTTTTTAAAAAATGTTGTGTGTTGATTTTGTTATGCATCGAGGAATTTCAAATGTTATAAGTTGCATTGAATGCATGCATATCATGGACTACATTATGAAGAAGACGTTTAGAAAATTAATTTATGAAAAATAGGTGGTTGTACTACCAGGTGGCAAAGTTCTAAGGAGGGCAAGCCCTCAAAGCTAAGTTGAAAGAAATCTTTTGGGGACGGCAATACGGAACGCCCAAAAGATCAACTAATGAGACCCAAGGGCATATTGTTTAAACAGTAAAAGTGCCAGCCTTGTAGTGCAACATACTTAGGGCCCAAATAAAGTTGTTTTGTATTTTCTAAGTTTCTTTTAAGAGCTTAATATGGTCATCCATATGAATCATAATTTATACATACATTAAAGTGTTATCTTACTGGGCATTAGCTCACCAAGTCCTTACATTGCAAGTAACGATGAGTAGGGCAAGCTGGCACCAAGTCCTAACCAAGACGAAGTGCATATGGGCATAGCCGACCTTGGGATTTTATGATGGGCTCAACTTTGTGTTTATAAAAATAAGTATCTTGGTTTTATGTAATAATTAAGTTTTTAAATAAACTAAAAAATCTCTATATGACTCTTACTTTTCTGTAATAAAGTTTTGTTGGATTGTGCTAAACTTTTAGAATTCGTATTTATATTAAAATTAACTGTGTTTTTATGCATTTTTTTAAGTAAATAATATAGTGGAGTGTTACACTCAACTTTACCATCGTAATCTTATAAGTCAATTGTCCTTTGCCACATTAGTTTAGAAAATAACCATTACTCTCATTTGATCCATAAAGGTCAATGAAATATATACCAAATGAAATAAGCAACTATCAACATCAAGTCATAATTCAGCATGCCAATGGACTTGTAGAGCATTGGCACAACCCATGCACTCAAGGTTTGAGTGCACCTTAAACACATGGGTTCAAGTTCTAGTACTAACTGGGTAAGTGTAAGATTTTAGGGGTAAGACTTTATCCCCATAGTTCGAGGTAGAGTATTATGTAAGGATAGAAATTCGGGTTGTGTCATAGTCGAATTATTAATGATAGAAATTCTAGCAGTGTCATAATAGAACTATTTAGAATAGTCCATAATCTATCAATGTATAAAATAAAATAAAAAATTCATAACTCAGTATATATTCCTCATGGCTGGGTAGGGGTAAAACTTTATCTCTATAATTCAAGGCAGAATATTATGTGAGGATAAAAATTAATGTTGCCCCATAATAGAATTATTAAGAATAGAAATCTAGGTCGTGTTATAATAGAATTTTTAAGGATACTTCTCCTTATGCGACATTAGTTTGTATACATTTTTTTTAGTATAAGGTGGTTGCGTTTAAATCTATCAATTTTGTCTTTAACTTCATTGAAAAAAAAAAGCAATGTTATAACAATTATGACATTATTGACAATAAAAAATTGTTAAAAATTAAAAATTCACTAAAAGGACATCATCATTTCAAGTAAAAAAACTCATAGTCGGTCCAAACAACCGAAGCTCATTTTAAAAAAAGAGCAGATGGGATTGTAAAATTGACTTTTCAATCACCATCCACTTCGTAGACTCCTATTGTTTCTCTTCCACCCTCTGAACAATCAACACCCAGAAACTCCTTTTCATACTTTTCTATGATCATAACTGTATCTACGGCACAAGAAAATCTTCCCATCCATGGATTTGCCTCAAATGGCTATCCGATCTACCCGGACAAAATCAATGGTCATTTTTTATGGGATGTTCCAGGTTCCTATATGTGTGATCTAGGTTGTCCTTACCTCAAAGACGAAGATGACGATGATGATTTCAATAGGCGTCCCAGGCGGCGTAAAAAGAAAAGTCACAAACTGGATCCATGTCACAAAAAACCTCATCTGCCTCCAGACGATCCAGATAGTCTAATGCTTTTACCCATTTATAGGAAAAGCTTAAGGCTTATACAAAAAGAGTATAAACAAAGATCATGCAGATAAGAGACAACATTGCTCTCATCTCATGTTATACCTGTCCAACCTTGCATGATGTTCTTATCAAGCTCTTACCAAGTACAGTTCCCTCCTTTAGAAAAACAAATTGATCCATAGACAAAGGTCACCACCAAGCCTTTTGTCCACTCTTTTGTTACACCAAATGGCCAGCTTGAAGAACCAAAGCCTTTCAAAGCTGTTCTAAACTAGCAAACTCAAAATGCCAGGGCCTAGAACTCAGTTTTCAGATCTCTTGACGAGAAAATTGAAAAAGTGGCATTTCAAGTCAAGCAGACAGACACAAAGGTAGACAAGATCACATCTCAGCTTGAACAGATGTATCTTAACATGCAAAATCGAGTTACCCAACTTGATGGAATTTTTTATAATTGGAAAGCCATTCCAGAGGCATGAGCTTAAGCAGCTCTTGCTTTTGTATTTGTCTTGGGATTTGAACTATGGAAGGGATGCTTTCTGAGGGATCTGCAAGGATCATTAGTTCATTTGATGTGGTTTGAGGCATGGGGAGATCAAGGGCATGGTTTTGTAGTCGGTATGTTGAGTGTTATAAAATGTATATTTATAAAGGAGAAAATCGTCATTTTACATTTCAAGTCTTACTAACACCCTTACTTTTATGTATTTAAGCTTCTTGTGATTTAATTACGTGTGTTTTATTTTAATTAAGTATTTTATATTTTTTAGGGGCATTATGCTCATTTCACAATGAACGAGAGATTAGACAGCAAAACAGACATCACTTTTGAACTCAGAACGGTCGAAAACCTTAGGAGGAGCATAAAAAGAAAAATGGCATTGTTCACATGTATAGTACTATTCCCATGTATGGTACTGTCTACGTTACTATTCACGACACTGTTCACATAGACGGATCGATGACGTGGCATTGATCGATGATGTGGCATTGACTGATGAGGTGTCACGATTCTGTTGGACTAAAATTCTTATGCACTGCGGATTGGTGACGTGGCAGCATGTTAGTGGACCAAAAATTACGCGTACGGTATATGCATATATGTTGAGTGTTAGAAAATGCATATTTATAAAGGAGAAAACCGTCATTTTACATTTCAAGTCTTACTAACAACCCTTACTTTTATGTATTTAACCTTCTTGTGATTTAATTACATGTGTTTTATTTTAATTAAGTATTTTATGTATTTTAGGGGCATCATAGTCATTTCACAATAAACGAGAAATCAGATGGCAAAACAGACATCACTTTTGAACTCAGGACGGTCGAAAACCTTAGGAGGAGCATAAAAGGAAAAATGGCACAGTTCACATGTACGGTACTATTCACGTGTACGGTACTGTATACATTACTGTTCACGACACTGTTCACATAGATGGACCGATGACGTGGCATTGACTGATGAGGTGTCACGATCCTGTTGGACTAAAATTCTTATATACTGTTGATGGTGACGTGGCAGCATATCAGTGGACGAAAAATCTCGTATACGGTGCATGCATCACACAGGATTATTTTCAACCAAACCGCGTTACTGTTCATCCGGGTCAAACCGCGTTACTATTCAAAGTCGGGTCAAACCATGTTACTGTTCATCCGCGTGGTCAAACTGTGGACTGTTGACTGATGACGTGGCGCAATCCTGAGCGTCCAAACTGTTTTTAATCCGATGGCCATGATTTACTCCATGTATCTATAAAAAGGGGGCCTCTCCCCCCTAATCTGATATCGCTGAATCCATTTTTGGACTTCATTTTCTGTAATTCCTTCTCCATCTTGTATTTTCTTCATATTTTAATAAATTCTCATTTTACTCCTAGTTCAATTATGAGTGGCTAATTTTCTTTCAAGCTTGGGTTGAAGGTGAAGTCTCAACATGTGTCATGGGCTTAATTTGATAAATTTATTTTCTCTTCCCCTCTAGTTTTTGTGGATGTTTTGACTTCTCGTCGACAAATAATACTAATCTTGTCTAGTACCGCCTTGGTTTCACCAGCCCTCTAGTACAAGGTTATTATTATTTGGCACGATAAGCCCTTAGCACCATATTGATTAGAGCGTGGTTCATGAGGTGTGGATTCCCCCCTCATGATTTAATTGGCATTAATACGGATTATTTAGCCCATGATGCATGTTGATACGGATCCAGATACCTAAGTACGTTATTTCAATAGAATTCTCTTCAATTTATTCTCGCATTGCAAGTCCAATTTTAGAATTTATTATCGCCATTTCAATTCTAATTTTAGAATAATTTAAATCACTTCCACCACAATTCCAACCACCCATTTATAAAATTAATTCTATATATAATTAAAATCCACCTCCTCGTGGGATCGACACTCGTCACCATTAGTGTATACTACAATAGATTTGTGCGCTTGCGAGTACATTAAAATTTGCACAACAAGTTTTTGGCGCCGTTGCCGGGGAGGTAAGTAATTTTAATTCATAGAATTAATTTTTTTTTGAATAATTTCTTTTATTTGTTTTCTTGTATTTTTTTAATTAAAAAAAAGAAAAAAAAGTGAATCTACATTTAAAGGTTACTATTTCTTTTCTTTTTCTCTTCTTTAAAATTCTGTGATTTAATTTTCAATTTATTTTTCATTATAATTTTTTTTATTTTATTAATTTAATTTTTAGTTAATTTATTTCACGTATTTATTTTTGTGTATTTTTATAGAAAGGTTGTAATAGCGCAATAAGGTTAGTATCGTAATTTCTCTCTCTTCTTTATTTTTATTTGTTTTGTTCCCATCTTTATTTTCATTTTATTTTTTTTGCATGCATGGTCGTAGGTCATTATTACCTAATCTTGAACCTATAAACCTTGAACTAGAAAAAACACTTCGCACACACAAACAAATTAAAAATAAAATGGATTTGCAACCACAGGAGAGGCCATTTAAGGACTACTTCAGTCCTTTAGCTAATTTGAGCACATCATGCATAAGATACCCAAATGTAGCTGCTAGGAGCTTTGAACTAAAACCTAGTGTGCTAAATTGTCTCCCCACATTCTATGGCTTAGAAAATGAGGACCCATATAATCATCTAAATGATTTTCATGCTATTTGTCAAACTTTTAAATACGAGAATTTTTCAGATGATGATGTTAAACTCATATTATTCCCATTTTCTTTAAAGGATAGAGCTCGTTCATGGCTTAATACATTGCCTGCCAATAGCATTGCATGATGGGAACAAATGGTAACTAAATTTTTGAATAAATATTTCCCAGTGCATAAAACCAATGCTATTCGCAGGGAAATTTTAGAGTTTACACAGAGAGAGGACGAGCAATTTTTCGAAACATGGGAGCGATTCAATGGGCTACTCTTGAAGTGTCAACATCATGGGTACGAGAAATGGCACCAATGCCAATACTTTTTAGAGGGATTATTGTCGAATGTGCAAGAATGGCTAATGGCAACAAGTGGAGGAGAGCTAATGTCAAAAAGTGCATCAGAGATTTGGGAATTCTTCCAGCGACAAGCAGATAATTTCCAACAACGGATTCGATCACTCAGTACTACTAGAAGAATTAAATGAGTGAATGAGATTCAAATTGGCGAATCAACTTCAGGAATCAAAGAAGTCAAGGAGATGGTTGAAGGTCTTGCTCGACAAATAGCATCGTTATCGGCTGCTAAATCAACAGAATCACATGACCATGACTCATATCCAGACCAAGCCAATGCCATAGGTATAATGAGAAAGCCATCAAACTACAACCCATACTCCAACACATATAACCCTGGATGGAGAGACCACCCCAATTTTTCATGGTCTCAAGGATTCCAATAGAACGGACCAGTAGCTCCAGCTCCACCAATTCCACAAAATCCTCAAGCCTCTCAGCCACCATTTAGACCATACAATCAGAACCAGAACCACTTTCAACCTAGACCATGGGAGGATGTATTCCAGAATTTCAGGAATGTTACTCACTCCACGATTGAGCAACAGAACCACACCATTGATGGACTACGAAATGAGTTGAGGGCAGGCTTCAACTCACAAGCCCAATCAGTTTCAAGCCTCGAGAAGATGGTGGGACAACTTGCTTCTTCAGTTCAGACCTTGGCAATGACCGTTGAGAAAGGTAAGTTTCCAAGTCAACCAGTGCCTAACCCTAAAGGAGTGCATGAAGCAAGTACCAGTTCACCACAGCAGCATGGAGAAGTCAAAGCAGTAATGACCTTGCGAAAAGGAAAAGAAGTCGACAACAAAGTGGAGATGCCGGTGACAAAAGAAAATCAAATTGTACCTGTGAATGTTGAGGAATCATCACCGGAGGAGAAAGAAGAAACCAACCCACGAGAATACGTTCCGAAAGCTCCATTTCCTCAAAGGTTAGCGAAAGGAAAAAAAAGGAAAATCCACAGGTGAGATTCTTGAAATCTTCAAACAGGTAAGTGTTAACATCCCTTTGCTTGATGCTATTAAACAAGTTCCATCTTATGCCAAGTTTTTTAAAGACCTTTGTACTAAAAAGAGAAATATGCATGTTCAAAAGAAGGCATTTTTAACAGAAAACGTTAGTTCTATACTCCAACATAAAATTCCTTTAAAATGCAAAGACCCAGGCTCCCCCACTATCTGATGGAGTATAGGGAACCACACAATTGAGAATGCTTTGTTGGATTTAGGAGCTAGTGTAAATCTTTTGCCTTACTCTGTATTCGTGAAACTTGGACTGGGAGAATTACACCCAACTCCAATGGTGTTACAGCTTGCAAATCGGTCCACGAAAATACCTCGTGGTATTGTGGAGGACGTGCTTATCCAGGTAGACAAATTTTATTTTCCTGTTGATTTCATTGTAATTGACACTCAACCAATACATGATTCAAGGAAGCACATCCCCATTATTCTAGGCCGACCTTTCTTGGCAACTGCGGATGCTCACATTCAATGCAGGACCGGAAATATGCAGTTGTCCTTCGGCAACATGACTATGGAGCTGAACATCTTCAACATTGCCAAACAACCTCACAGTGCAGATGATGGAATTGTTGATGTGGATTTAATTGAAGCATTAGTTGATGATACTTTTGTTTCAAACCTTAGTGATGATCCTTTACAAACATGTTTAACTCACTTTGGTTTGGATTTTGATATTGACAGATCGGTCGATGAGGTCAACGCCCTGCTTGACTCAGCACCATCCATGGACACTAATAAATGGAAGTCAAGAGTTGAACAACTAGCACCATTAGAGAAGAAACTCATCCCATCATCAGAATCACCACCGAAACTCGAGCTCAAACCATTACCCAACACTCTGGAATATGCATTTTTGGGAGAAGAAAGTACTCTGTCGGTAATCATCTCATCATCCCTCAATGACAAACAAAAAGGTAAGTTGTTGGATGTTTTAAAAGAGCACAAAGGAGCATTAGGATGGACCATAGCAGACATAAAAGGTATAAACCTAGTAGACTGCATGCATTACATTCACCTTGATGAAAATGCTAAATCTACTAGGGAAATGCAATGTCGGTTAAATCCTAATATGAAAGAAGTTGTTAGAACAGAAGTCCTTAAGCTATTAGATGCAGGTATCATTTACCCAATTTCTGATAGTTCATGGGTCAGTCCTGTACAAGTTGTCCCCAAAAAGTCAGGAGTTACAGTAGTTACGAATGCCGATAATGAATTGGTACCCACTAGAGTAACTACAGGATGGCGTGTATGCATTGATTATAGAAAGTTGAATTCTGTCACACGTAAAGACCATTTTCCTTTACCATTTATCGATCAAATGCTTGATAGATTAGTAGGCCATGAATTTTATTGCTGTCTAGATGGCTACTCAAGATATAATCAGATTCCCATAGCACCAAAAGATCAAGAGAAAACTACTTTCACTTGCCCTTTTGGCACATTTGCATATAGGAGAATGCCATTTGGATTATGTAATGCACCTGCTACATTTCAACGATGCATGTTAAGCATTTTTTCTGATATGGTTGAATGATTCCTTGAAGTCTTTATGGATGACTTTTCTGTCTTTGGTGATTCGTTTGATCAATGTTTACATCATCTAACACTAGTTCTGCAGAGATGTATCGAGAAGAACTTGGTCTTAAATTGGGAGAAATGCCATTTTATGGTAAAACAAGGTATTGTTCTCGGTCACATCATTTCGAGCAAAGGTATTGAGGTTGACAAAGCCAAGGTGGATCTCATTTCTAATCTTCCTCCACCTAAAACAATTAGAGAAGTAAGATCTTTCCTTGGGCATGCTGGTTTTTATAGACGTTTCATTAAAGATTTTAGCAAAGTTTCTAGACCCTTATGCAATCTACTTGCTAAGGATGTACCTTTTGTCTTTAATGATTCATGTCTTGTTGCGTTTGAAAAATTAAAGCATTTGTTGACATCATCACCCATCATTCAGCCCCCAAACTGGAGCTTACCATTTGAGCTCATGTGTGATGCATCTGACTATGCAGTAGGAGCAGTATTAGGACAAAGAGTTGATCGAATTCCGCATGTTATTTACTATGCTAGTATGACATTGAATGATGCACAGTTGAACTATTCAACTACTGAAAAAGAAATGCTAGCAGTAGTGTTTGCATTGGAGAAATTTTGATCTTATCTCATTGGTTGTAAAATAATTATATTCACAGATCATGTTGCTCTTAAATATCTTCTCACAAAGAAAGATGCAAAAGCTAGACTAATTCGTTGGGTGTTACTTTTGCAGGAATTTGACTTGGAATTCAAAGATAAGAAAGGGACAGAAAATATTGTGGCGGACCATCTCTCTCGTCTCCATTTTGACACAATTATAGAACCATTACCATTAAATGAGTCATTTCCAGATGAACAATTAATGAGTGTGGAAGTATTACCTTGGTATGCTGATATAGTTAATTATCTTGTTACAGGTAAACTTCCAGAGCATTGGACCAAGCAAGATAAGGCTAAATTCTTTGCATAAATAAAGAATTTCTTTTGGGATTACCCGTATTTGTTCAAGTATTGTGCAGATCAAATTGTTAGACGATGTGTCCCAGAAAGTGAAATTCAGAATATTCTTTCATTCTGCCATGAACAAGCTTGTGGAGGCCATTTCAGTGCTAAGAAAATAACAACTAAAGTTTTACAATGTGGTTTATACTGGTCAACTATATTTCGAGACGCTTACACTTTCTGTTCTTCATGTGATAGGTGTCAACGAATGGGGAGCATTACGCGAAGGAATATGATGCCACTAAATTCAATTTTAGTGGTTGAGATTTTTTATGTATGGGGTATCAACTTCATGGGACCCTTTCCCCCGTCTTTTGGCCATCAATACATATTGGTTGCTGTTGACTACGTATAATGGGTAGAAGCAATTCCATGTAGGACCAATGATCACAAGGTGGTGATAGCATTTTTGAAAAGCAACATTGTTTCACGCTTTGGATTCTCTCGAGCAATAATTAGTGATGGTGCTGCCCACTTTTGTAACAAAGCATTCAAAGCTCTTTTGACAAAGTATTCAATCACACACAAAGTGGCGACCCCGTATCATCCGCAAACCAGTGGCCAAGTTGAGATCTCTAATCGAGAAATAAAGCACATATTAGAAACGACGGTGAGGCCGGACAGAAAAGATTGGTCATTAAGACTTGATGATGCCTTATGGGCATATAGAACGACTTTCAAGACCCCGATTGGGATGTCACCCTACAGGCTAGTGTATGGAAAAGCTTGCCACCTACCTGTGGAACTCGAGCATCGTGCATATTGGGCCATCAAGAAATTCAATTTTGACATGCAGCAAGCCAGCTCAGAAAGAAGATTACAGCTGGCAGAACTTGAAGAAATTCGCAATGATGCATACGAAAATTGCAAGATTTACAAGCAACGAATGAAAGTCTTCCATGATAAGCAAATTATGAGAAAATCGTTCACTCCAGGTCAGAAAGTGCTTTTATTCAATTCTCGCTTGCACCTATTCCCGGGTAAGTTACGCTCTCGTTGGTCTGGTCCCTTTATTGTTCATACTATTTTTCCACATGGGGCAATTGAAATTAAGGACCCAAAGAATGGTGTCACGTTTAAAGTTAATGGTCAAAGATTAAAGCCATATCTAGAGTACCAACCACATGAAGAAGACACTGAAATAAATTTGAGTGACCCACCAAATTTGAATTGATTTTTTTTTTTCGTTGATTTGATTTTTCTTTCTTTCTTTTTATTATTATTCTTGCTAATTGAAATTGTTTTTGCATAAGTGTGTTTATTTTACCATTAAGTTTTCTCTTATCATTTTTAATCATGAGTCTCATACTTAGACCGTTCCTCCTGAACATTCTTAAACCACTTCAACGTGTCAAAACTCATCTCAAAAGGCAGATTCAATTTTGTAAAACACAACGCATTTGGGCTCTACAACCACCAGAGTTAGTAGCCTATGTTGAGGGTTTAGAACGCCAACTCCGAGACATTGAGAGAAGTGTTTACGACATCCAGTTGGAGCTTGAGGTAAATTCAATAAGAGGACGATTTTAATTTTCTTTGTGTGTTTTAATTTGTTTTTCTGTTTGTATGCTTTAGTTTGTTACCCCGGTGAAGTGGCGGATAACGGTACTCCGTGACAATCAAGTCGGTTACTTCATTTCCCATAATAACTGATATTCTGAGGCAAAGGTATGGATAGAAACGAGATTCTAGCGAAGCTTCACAAGCGATTCCCTTCAATTCCTCAGAATGCCCTCCTTACGATTTATAAAGCTCGGTCCGAACGCATGCGATTACTCATGAGGAATAACATACCTGCTGACATCCGTTGGTTAATCGAAGCGAAAGTACGATCGGCAGGTGAGTTACCTCCAAAATTTATTGCATACATGCCTGGTTGTGGTAAAGGAAATTATGCAAGAAAACGACGAGCTCGAAGAATTTCTGTTGCTTGTCATAAGTGTGCCAGAATGAGTTGCAATAAAAACCCATATTCTTTAGGAATGATGTCTGATAACAGGGAAGATAAGATTCAATTTATTAGGGATAGCTTGAATAAGGAGTCATTGGATGATATCCTTTTGTCTCTTGAAACGCATCCTAGTGGATATGTGCAAGGAGCGATTCTTCAGTTATGGCCATTATTGCAGAAAGAGCATGCACGATATAGTCTCGGGAATCTAACTATAAACGACCCTGTTTGCCAGTTTATAAGAAAACTGGATAGGAAGCCTATCCTCGACCCATAGAGGGCGTTCAAGCCGTTTCTGGACGTAAAACCAGAGGAAGATGTGAGCCACAGTCGCAACTACCTGTAAATATCCTTTTACTTTATTATTATTTTATTTCACTATTGTCTTATTGTTTGCATTATTGTCTTTAATAATTTTATTACTGTTTGCTTTTTCCTTTTTACTGTTTTCTTTTTGACTTGCGAGCCACGTGCTTTATGCGTTATTTGACACTGACATATTACCTCATACACAACCATGACCCACTATCACCGAGACTCTTAAATGTGATTTCTTTTTTGTCAAGCACTCACAAATTGTTTTTGAGAAGTATCACAATGTCAGCTACTCCCAATAGACAATTCAAGAACATTTGTGTGCTTTTTGGATTTACATGTGGCAAACATAAAGAGTTCGTTGAGGCAGCCATAGATCTTGGTCGAAGCATAGCAGCGAGAAAATTACACTTGGTGTATGGAGGAGGTAATCGAGGGTTATCAAAAATGGTCTCAGAAGCAGCTTTTATCAGAGGAAGTCAAGTGTTAGGCATCATCCCAAGAGTCTTAAAACCATTGGGCAGTTTGTCTGACTCATCAACTGGAGAAAAGTTAGTCGTCTCAGGTATGTAAGAAAGAATAACTTAAATGCTTAATCATGCTGATGCTTTTATTTTCCTTCCAGGAGATCTTGCAACACTAGAGGCACTTATCACGCTAGTATCTTGGGCCCATCTGCACATCCACCAAAAACTCATCGGTTTGTTAAATGTCAATAACTTTTATGATGGCTTTATCGCATTTCTTAACCATGCAATAAAAAACTATTTCATTCCTTCTAATGTGAAAAAACTTTTTATTTATGGTCACACTGCTAATGAGCTACTTGATCTATTACAAGCTTATAAACCGGAGCCAGACCCCTGGACCTTTGTGTTGGAGCATCCACATAATGATGGTAACAGTAGCCATAGTAAGAAGTACAAATTAGATTTAACTCTCCGCTTGTAAATATTATTTTCTGTGTTGCACCACCCAGGTGATGTCTTCTAAACTCTACTTCTTTCATTTCAAACATTGAGGACAATGTTTCGTTCTGGTTGGGGGGAGGGAATAATCGACAATTGTGGAATTTTGGTTAAGTTTTTACTAATTTTTTGTTGTAGAAACTAACTATTGCTAACTTTTTGTGTTGAAGATGGCTGAATATGGAGTGTAGTGACTCTAGAAACGCATCTTCATCGTTTTAAAAAAAAAATTATTAAAAAAAACTTTAAAAAAAAATTCAGACATTTTCTTTTTCTTTATTATGTGTTTATGTTTATTTTTCTTCTTTTTAATTTCTCCTCTATAAATATACATTTTCCAACTTTTGAGTCGAAGATGGCTGAATATGGAGTGTAGTTCCTCTAGAAACGCATCTTCTTAAAAAAAAATCATTTTCGTTTTCTATCATTTTACGTGTAACTTTTCTAATTAGTTTTTATGCATCATTTTCACATTTCTGCATGCATATTTTCCTTTCATGTTTAGAATAGGTTGGGGGGTAGAATGTTGTTTAAAAAAAAAATTGTGTGATTTGTTTTAACATTGGATGACATGATTAATTTCAAATTTTAGTATTTGTATTATCTTTGGTCTTAAGTGATGTTACGCTATGTTTGCTACTCTACATGTTGATGTCGGAGACAAATATGAGTTGCTTGAAGGAATGACCATGTCATAATAAGTACCAAGTGAGTTTTTGAGCTTATTATTTTTCTTGGAGAGTAACCATTTTGCCCATTCTTTATACAGCTTAACAGTTTATTATTGTATACACGATCTCTAGATTTCTTTTGAGTTAACCCTACAAAAAAAAAGAAAAAAAAGGTGTGTTGCTACATTAGGAGGCCCATCTAACTAGTAGATATGGATGATTATTTAGAGCCCTAAAAGACGATGGAAAGGTCATCTTTGATCCGTTTGAGCCTTTCTAGCCATCCCTTTTATTAAATATCCATAGTTAACCCTTTTGAGCCTTTAAAAAAATATATATATTTTCTTTGTCAACTTATCATCTTGACCCACTCTGATTTGGAGTATTATCCGATGCCTTATAAGTTCCATCACCTATTTATGTTTGAGAAAATATAAATAATTATTTTGTTCAGTGAAGTTATGCCAAAAAGCAAAAAAAAAAACAACAAAACAAAAGTTGTTGTTTCAAAAGAATAAAAATAACAATAATAGGTGAAATCCACCTTGCAACTTCCAAAAAAAAAAAATTCTCTGAATTTTTCTCAAACATACACTTTGTTTTCCTTATTTCCTTTCTTTGTTAACCATGTCCCTAGCCTATGTTACATCCTAATAAAAGTCCTTCCTGATTTTAGGGAACTATAATCTGAAGTAGAAGCTAGTTATATGGGCTAAAAAGATGTAATTGTGCATATAAAAAAAATAAATAAATAAATTGGGTTGACTAACAGTTTTTATTTGACTTGAGATCGTATTATTTTTAAGATGAGGGCATATTTATTTCATCTTGATGAGAGCATGTGATATCACTTCTTCATTATTTTCTCTCAATTATCATTCATTGGAGTGACTATTTTTATTGAGTTTAATTTCTTTGTGAGAGTGTCACTACTTCCAGTGAGATTTTGGGGTTTGACATGTCATTCTTGAAAGTAGCTATAACAAAGTCTACTGGGTTGATTCATGTGGATGGTTGATGTTACTTTAAACTGGAGATAATGCTTATACTTTTATTTGATTGCTATCATTAATCTAATTGAATAAACACGAGTGTTTCTAAATTTAAAAAAAAAAATCATTTTGAATTTGAATTTTATTTTCGCTTCATTTGCTAGTCCCTAGCAATAAGCTGGTTGGGGGGTGTGTTGAGTGTTAGAAAATGCATATTTATAAAGGAGAAAACCGTCATTTTACATTTCAAGTCTTACTAACAACCCTTACTTTTATGTATTTAACCTTCTTGTGATTTAATTACATATGTTTTATTTTAATTAAGTATTTTATGTATTTTAGGGGCATCATAGTCATTTTACAATAAACGAGAAATCAGATGGCAAAACGGACATCACTTTTGAACTCAGGACGGTCGAAAACCTTAGGAGGAGCATAAAAGGAAAAATGGCACTGTTCACATGTACGGTACTATTCATGTGTACGGTACTGTATACGTTACTGTTCACGACACTATTCACATAGACGGACCGATGATGTGACATTGACTGATGAGGTGTCACGATCCTGTTGGACTAAAATTCTTATATACTGTTGATGGTGACGTGGCAGCATATCAGTGGACGAAAAATCTCGTATACGGTGCATGCATCACACAGGATTATTTTCAACCAAACTGCGTTACTATTCATCCGGGTCAAACCGCGTTACTGTTCAAAGTCGGGTCAAACCGTGTTACTGTTCATCCGCGTGGTCAAACCGTGGACTGTTGACTGATGACGTGGCGTAATCCTGAGCGTCCAAACTGTTTTTAATCCGATGGCCATGATTTACTTCATGTATCTATAAAAAGGGGGCCTCTCCCCCCTAATTTGATATTGCTGAATCCATTTTTGGACTCCATTTTTTGTAATTCCTTCTCCATCTTGTATTTTCTTCATATTTTAATAAATTTCCATTTTGCCCCTAGTTCAATTATGAGTGGCTAATTTTCTTTCAAGCTTGGGTTGAAGGTGAAATCTCAACATGTGTCATGGGCTTAATTTGGTAAATTTATTTTCTCTTCCCCTCTAGTTTTTGTGGATGTTTTGACTTCTCGTCGACAAATAATACTAATCTTGTCTAGTACCGCCTTGGTTTCACCGGCCCTCTAGTACAAGGTTATTATTATTTGGCACGATAAGCCCTTAGCACCATATTGATTAGAGCGTGGTTCATGAGGTGTGGATTCCCCCCTCATGATTTAATTGGCATTAATACGGATTATTTAGCCCATGATGCATGTTGATACGGATCCAGATACCCAAGTACGTTATTTCAATAGAATTCTCTTCAATTTATTCTCGCCATTGCAAGTCCAATTTTAGAATTTATTATCGCCATTTCAATTCTAATTTTAGGATAATTTAAATCACTTCCACCACAATTCCAACCACCCATTTACAAAATTAATTCTATATATAATTAAAATCCACCTCCTCGTGGGATCGACACTCGTCACCATTTGTCTATACTATAATAGATTCGTGCGCTTGCGAGTACATTAAAATTTGCACAACAATATACACAGAATTATTTTCAACCAAACCGCATTACTGTTCAAGCCGGGTCAAACTGTGTCACTGTTCAAACCGTGTGGTCAAACCGCGTACTGTTGACTGATGACGTGGCGCAATCCTGAGCATCCAAACTGTTTTTAATCCAATGGCCATGATTTACTCAATGTATCTATAAAAAAGGGGCCTCCCCCCTAATTTGGCATCTCTAAATCCATTTTTGGGCTCCATTTTCTGTAATTCCTTCTCCATCTTGTATTTTGCTATGTATTTTAAGAAATTTTCATTTTGCCCCTGGTTCAATTATGAGTAGCTAATTTTCTTTCAGGCTTGGTTTAAAAGTGAAGTCTCAACATGTGTCATGGGCTTTATTTGGTAAATTTATTTTCTCTTCCCCTCTAATTTTTGTGGATGTTTTGACTTCTCGTCTACAAATAATAATAATCTTGTCTAGATACCGCCCTGCTTTCACCGACTCCCTAGTACAAGGTTATTATTATTTGGCACGATAAGCCCTTAGTACCATATTGATTAGAGTGTGGTTCATGAGGTGTGGATTCCCCCCTCATGATTTAATTAGCATTAATAAGGAATATTTAGCCCATGGTGCATGTTAATACGGATCCAGATGCCCAAGTACGTCATTTCAATAGATTTCTCTTCAATTTATTCTCGTCATTTCAATTCCAATTTTAGAATAATCTAAATCACTTTCACCACAAATCCAACCACCCTCATACAAAATTAATTCTACATATAATTAAAATCCACCTCCTTGTGGGATCGACACTCGTCACCATTAATCTATTCTACAATAGATTCGTGCACTTGCGAGTTTAATAAAATTTGCACAACACGGTATACCAACTAATGATGCAAGGTTGCCATCTTTGAAGAGATTGTTTATTCAGCTCCTTGAATCTGGATCTGAACCTTCTGAGTAGTTGATAGGTTTGGATCATCAAGTGAGAGGTTGAAATTTGTGTAGAATGTCAAAAGAACACTTCTTGTATGTAGAGTGGTCATGACTATTCCTATAACTGCATGCTGGTGTTCCTTGAATCGGGTATCTAGCAAAGCTAGTCTGGCCGTGACAGGTAAGCCTTTCCTCCCGTGAAGAGTAAGAATCAAACGAACTCCTCCAAGATGGAGGTGTGTGTATCATTTTCTTTTCCAGTGGGTAACCAGTTCTGGTGGAATTTTAAGGGTGACATATTGCTCTGCTTGTGATGCTTGAAGAGCACACTGATCCAATCGTGATGACTGGATATATTCTTTTGGAGCAGGCCTTCTGGTTGAAATTAGGGTTCTAATACTTATGGTTAAGGAATTTCATCGTTGATACAACTTATATGGGCTGATGAAAGGCATGAAAGATTCACTAATTGGGGCTGACTCTGAGACATACGAATATTCAACAAGGTTTTCTATTTTTGAAGCCAGGTGTTTATAACAAGATTTTGGAAGTGAGAGAGTTGAAGAAAGAGTAACAGGAGCAAGATTATCTGAACTGTTTGATGAAGATGTCATATTGTTTGAGATTTCCCTTTATTTACCTATTCAAGACGAACATATTCCATATTTACCACTTCATTTTGATGAAAAGCATTATGCTCAAAGATAGGAAATAATTGTACGTGGCTTGTTATACCAGTAATGCAAACTGATCTAGTCCCCAATTGGGATGACCATCAGAATATATGTCACTGGTTTCCCACCGATATACAATAATATTCTAGCTTGTGGGCAAAAAGTTTTGTTTGGCTCTGACTGACACACAATTGAGTCAAAATTGTTTCCGTTATTACTAGTTTGTCCCAACTTTGACATGTCTCTATTAAAACTGTTCTGGTTACTAAAATCATTCTTAGACGAACTTTGATTTTTCTGAGCAAAATTGACAGCTAGATTATGCACAACATTAGAATTAAACTTATATTTTTTTTATTCAATCCTCATCTTATGACTCAATAATAAAGCATACAAGTCGTCTAAATCCATACTTTCACCTCTAGCTAACGAACTTATAATAAGTGACTCATATTCTTGAGATTCTAATCCTATCAATATATTTGTATCAAGATCAACACGCTCAATAGGTTTTCCAGTAATAACAAGTGTATCTGCCACTTTTTCACCTTAGCAAAGTAGGCACTCATAGTCACTGAACTTTTTTTAGCAATCTATATTTACATTTCGATAGGCATAATACGAGCTTGAGTTTGAGAAACAAACATACTTGTTAATGAATCCCACATAAACACAATGAATGACTAAAAAAAGAAGACACGCCTGAATTGAGGACTTCATCCAGTTGGGTAGTAGGTGATATATTCTTATCCATACTGAGAATGAAAGATTATCAATTCTTGATTCAAATCCATTATTTGAAGAGCCAACAACATCTGCATTCTGATAGAGATATTGATCTAGACACTTATTTTCTCCATTAATAAAGCCTTCTAATCTATTGCTTTTGATCAATGTGAGAACTTTAGTTCTCTAGAAAATGAAGTTATTTTGATCAAGTTTTATTGGTGTTACGAAGTTGTAGAAGTTGGTATTTTAATTTTGATTAGTAGTTAGCTGCGACACCATGTTGAAAATGTACTGAAGGTCTTTTTGGTGAAGGAGAAAGTGAAGGAAAATGAGGAAGAATGAGAGAAAGCTAAAGCTGAATATTATTTGTTAACTAAAAAACTTTACAAAATAGTTCTTTCTAATGATATATTTATATAGACAATTGCATGCTCGAATCTGCTATATAATCCATCTCAAAACTTCACATATTCACACAGCTAACAATGATGAGATTGAGGACAAAACTATCACAAGCATGTGGGATGAGGTATATTTAGATCCTATTCAAGTTCCTATTGGACCCATCACAAGAGCTCGAGCAAAGAAATTCAAAGAAGCGTTTAATAGGTTGATTCAAGCAACTTAGACTCAATCAAATTCGTGGAGGCCTATTGAAGGAATCGCACGTGATAAATGCATGATTCAAGCTCTTAAAGTTTCCAAATAATCACTTCTATGAAATATAAAGTTGGTTTGCATATTATGGCGGGAAAATATATGATTTTCCTTTTTCAAATATTTTCCTGTTCGGACAATATACTACTTTCCTCTTTTTGGATACTTTCCCATTTCTTAAGCAAGCTAGTGGAGAAACGAATCATTTCTTTCTTTTTTAATTACTGAGTTTCAATTTTAATTGATGTAAGGTATTTAAGCCGATTAAGATTCCGATTTAATTTATATTTTTTCCTATTCACTTATCTTGGTATTCTGATTTGATTAAGATTGCCTTATTTGTTTTATATTAAGATTCCAATTTGATTTTGGTTTAGGATTTATTTTTGAAAATTCTTGTAACCAACCCTATATAATGTACTTACATCCAATAACAGAGACATATTATTTTTTATGCAATTGGTGAATGACTTAATCCTCTTTGGTTCTTAAACAAACTCTTTGAACTTATTAGATTTTCCTGGCGTTCAAACTCTTGACTTATCAATCAGATCATCCATAACTGATTGTGGCATCCTCACATACCAAGGTCCATGCTTTCAATTTGCATTGGGTCACATTTTCATTAAATTCTAGGTTCAGATTCGATCTTGAAGACTAAATTAATTAGGTTCATGTCAGTTCTTAGCGGGATTCGTATCATTTGTTATCAGAGTTTAGGCACCAAAGTCATATTCATCTATTATTATTATTTTTCATTCTTATTTGAGATTTTTCATTCTTCTTCTAGTATTAAAAAGAAAAAAAAAATCATGAACAGTGTTGCGGAAACAGTATAGTATGAACTGTGTGGTTTAATTCTCCTTAAATTCGCAAATTTTACATATCCTTTCCCTTTAAAAAAAAAGTCATTGGCCTTCCCTTAAAATCTTTCGTTAATTTTTCCATTATTAGTATCTTGAAGAGTCCAAATTTGGTTTTACCCCATAGGTGAAAATTTTAACTCGAAATTTTGGTAATTTGTGCTTTCGAAACTCGATCGTACATATGCATTGTATTCTTGCTTTTGAAATTCGAGTCTCCGTAGTGTAATCTTGTAAATTACTACTGAAATTTTGATATTGGTTTGATTAGTTTGATAAGTACCGGGTGAGAATTACTATGAGTGGAAAAAAACAAAAGAGATGGGCATATTAAAGGGTAAAAGCTAATAAATTTGAGTGAAACACGAGTAGAATTGAGTGAATCATTTTCTTGAGTGAAACACATAAGGGAGTGAGGTGAGGTCCTTTCGATACTATTTCTAACTTTCTTTTACAGATGTTAGCCATGTCTCAACCCAGAACGAAACACAGATGGAGGATCAATGCGCAACTACTTAGAATTTGCAAATTCAAGCATTGATGGGGGAGATGAGAAGGATGATGAGGGCTGAATTAGAGCACATACACGAGCATTTGGATCAAGTAGAGAACACACATGCAGGGCTACCACAACCCATTCCCCAAGCATAAATGAGGGAGAGAGCTCCAGCCGAAGGAGAGATTGATGACTATTATAGAGATGAGTATGATGAACGGGAGGATTCAGTGGGTAGCTATAGGAGAGATGGCCGAGGTAGGAGAGCTAAGAAAAGGGATGATGGTTTGAGTGGCATAAAGATGAAGATCCCGTCTTTTCAAGGTAAATCCAACCCGAAAGCATACCTTCAATAAGAGAAGAAAATGGAGTTTGTGTTTGATTGCCACAATTATTCAGAGGAAAAAAAGGTGAAATTAGCTGTGATTAAGTTTTCTGATGATACTATTACTTGGTGGAATCAGCTTGTTATAAACAAGAGACAGAATAAGGAACGTCCAATTGAAATTAGGATGAAATGAAATCATTGATGAGAAGTCAGTTTTGTACCTAACCATTATTATCGAGACCTGTATAAAAAATTACAAAGTCTTACACAGGGTAGCTGAAGCATGGAGGATTATTACAAAGAAATGGAGATTGCCATGATTAGAGCAAATGTAGAGTAAGATAGAGAAGCTACCATCGCACAATTCTTGAATGGCCTTAAATAGGAGATTGCAAATATGGTTGAGTTGCAAAATTATGTGGAGATTTCAGAGATGGTCTACAAAGCCATCAAGATTGAGCAGCAACTCAAGAGGAAGGGTAATACCCATGTAGCCCTAAGCTCGAGTTCCACTCCTTAGAAGTCGAGCTATGTGAAGCGAGACGAGAGGCCACAAGCATCTACTACACCTAAGTCGAGATTCGAGCCCTCCAAGCACAATTCACAAAGTAACAATTTGACTCCCATTATTAAGAATTGTGACATTAAGTGTTTTAAATGTCAACGCAGGGGACACATAGCTAGTTAATCTGTGAATAAAAGAGTTATGGAGAGTTATGATGTTGCGAGACAATGGTGAGATTGTGACTGAAGATGAAACGGAAGAAAATGAGATGCTATTGTTGGAGGACATTAAAGATGAAGAGTATTATTGTATATTTTTAGCTCAAGTGCTATTGGTGTCAATGTGCAAGTGTACACAACAAGTAATAAAGTGATGAGTATTCAAGATCGTCTCCACGAGGATTGATGCTACTAGAGCTGCTACAACAATCTCAACAATGAAATCTCTTTTCTAACTAAAAAACATATCAATTGACTAGAAATAGTAATAATTCAGCAACAAAAAATGTAGAGATACTAAAACTAAAATTCACGTTAAACACACGGTTGAACCAATGAACAAGTGGTAGTTGAGTGAGCAAATTCTCTTTATGGGATTTTGACTGTTTAGTGTCTGTTACGTTCAGTTGCTATAGCATATTCTACAAAACTGGGTAGGATTCTCATACATCATCAGCCGTTGTATGTTGGATATCTCATACCTTTATGCAACCTAATAGTGACCAGTTGTTATGTCAACATAAAATATGACATTACAAACTTAGATTCTCTTTACCCTACAAGGTGAATCCCTATATCTAGTTCATCATAAATCTTAAATCAAGCACAACCCTTTTTAGGATTCAAGTTGAGACTCAATCCAGAAAACTTAATTTAAGACCAAATATTACTCTAATATGTTCCATTAAGACAGACCGTGTTGTAGCTCTCTCTTAACTTGTGTCATTAAATGGAAGGTCAACCGAAATAATGAGTGTAATATAATTTATTAGAGTAAAGTACTATAGTAGATGTGCGGCAACTCATATGAACAGTCAAAAACCCATCTAGATAATTTGTCACTCAACTACAATTAAATTCAATTCATAACTTGTAAAAGAAAAACAAAGGACAAAGTTCCAGCCATCAAGTACATATTTTCAACCAAAGAATAAAGAAAAAGAACAAGAATTGAATAAGAAAGGTTGAATCCCAAATATTCTGCAGATTCTGTTATTGGTGCAGACTTGCGTCCTTCTCTCCAATCTTCTTCCTTGATTGTTTCTTGTTTTTCTTTTTATCGTGATTGATGGCTCCCTTTTTCTTATGATGTGTGCTCCTTTTATAGTTGAAAATTAGGGTAAACGAAAGCCTAAGTCGCGTATCTTTCAGATTAGAAAACTACAGTCGTAGTATTCTATAAAATTTTCTCTGTCGTTGTTCCAGGATTGCTACAATAATGCAATGGTTGCTACAACAACGGTTACAGCAACTTCACTATTCCAAATTTGTTTCAATTCTTCTATAGCGAAATTATTTTCCATCTTTTACAAGCCTATTATAGTAGCATTCCTTCCTTGAAATTTAAGCTTTCAATCACCTACAATTATGCACACAAAATTATTCTAAAACAACGCAATTTATTAAACATAAACTAAAACAATTGTTCATGCAAAATAAAAACTAAAATGTAATAAAAACATGTCATTTCCTCTCTAAGTAATAATGATTTAAGTATAAAATAACCATGATAACTCTAATTTCATAGAGTTATCACACCCCCAAACTTAAACCATTACTTGTCCTCAAGTAATGACAACAATACTAACACTTCAATCACACAATCATACAACAAAATAATGTAGCTCTGTAATCAAATTTGCAAGGATTCTTCCACCCTCAGATCACACTCTTAATCACGCAAAATAGCCATAGCAGTTCAGTTCTAGACTTAGGCTTTATTCTATCCAAAGTGTGTGTGTGTCACTTTGATCAAGTTCCAGAGGTGCCATAGCATTACACAAACATTGCATATAATTCAAAGGTAGAACACAAATACATTCATATATGGGGGAGCAGAAATCACAAATAAACTCAAACTGTGCTACAACAATAATAATTTTTTTTTAAATAAACTTTCTTCAATGTATCATTGATTTTTCATGTGAATGTCGATCACTTGTAATGATGACACCCAATTACTCAATCAATGCACAGATCAGAGTTGCTGCAATAATGCTCATAACATAGTCTTATCTAAAGAGACCTTTAACTCAAGGCTGAATATGGGGCTCATGAACAGACCTGGCTACTCAATATCCTATACAGAGGACCTCTTTTTCTTTTTCTTTTTTTATATATGTATATAGTTGCTGATGCGAATCCCACAATGAAACTTCAAAATGCACACTTAATATGAAGTTTCAACTTCCTAAGAAAGTTCTAAACATATTTATGACAAACAAAACCTTAACCTAATGCTTAAGAAAACATGAACCAAAGGTATAGAGAATGATATTGACGCCACACTCAAGAAATAAATGAGAAAGTGAGTGATAAGTCTAAATTTAGAATGCCACAAGAATGCAAATTCTTAATAAGTTCATTAGTTTTCAAAAGAACCAAAGAAAGAATAATCTTTCAAATTCAAAATAACATTAATCTCTAATTGTCTTACATAACAAGGTTGCTGAGTTTAAATAGACAAATAGAAACCCAAGATCCTAAAAATACAAATGAAAACATTGGAACAACCCTCCAAGGTTTGTCAAAGGATGCTTCAAAAGTCTTCACCAACCCACCATAATTAATGCTATCATTGACAAACTTAATGCTAGCCTACCATAATTAATGCTATCATTGACAAATGTTAGCCCACCATCAGTCAAGGTAGGCTTACCTTACACATTGACAAACTTGAAACAAAACAAACAAATGAAGTTCAAAAACAAAGGAGTCGTCATAACTCCTTATAGAGAACTCCAAATCTAGCTCTGTAAAATGTATTAGACATCTAACTTAATTATCTTTCCAACAATATATAGTTTACACATTACTTTTGGCTCAATCAATACCAATGTTATTCTGAATTTGACATTTTTGCATTTGATCCAAATTGTGTATTTGGCTACCCAATAGCTTGAATAATGCCCACAATGCCTTGTTTTCTCTTCAAGCCCAATTCATGATGTCTTGCATCTTGGATTGCATTTTCAATTCATATGTACGGTACTATTCACATGTATGGTATTGTCTATGTTACTGTTCACGACGAAACAATGATGTGGCATTGACTGATGAGGTGTCACGATCTTGTTAGACTAAAATTCTTATGTACTGTTGATCGATGACGTGGCAGCATATCAATGGACCAAAAATCTCGCGTACGGTACATGCATTACCCAAGATTATTTTCAACCAACCGCGTCGCTGTTCAAGCCGGGTCAAACCATGTTACTGTTCAAACCGCGTGGTCAAACTGGGTACTGTTGACTGATGACGTGGCGCAATCCTGAGCGTCTGAAATGTTTTTGATCCAATAGCCATGATTTACTGAATGTATCTATAAAAAAGGGGCTCTCCCCCCTTAATTTGATATCTGTGAATCCATTTTTGGGCTCCATTTTCTGTAATTCATTCTCCATCTTGTATTTTCTATGTATTTTAATAAATTTTTATTTTGCCCCTAGTTCAATTATGAGTAGCTAATTTTCTTTCAAGCTTGGGTTGAAGGTGAAGTCTCAACATGTGTCATGGGCTTTATTTGGTAAATTTACTTTCTCTTCCCCTTTAATTTTTTGTGGATGATTTGACTTTTCGTCGACAAATAATAATAATCTTGTCTAGATACCGCCCTGGTTACATCGGCTCCCTAGTACAAGGTTATTATTATTTGGCACAATAAGTCCTTAGCACCATATTGATTAGAGTGTGGTTCATGAGGTGTGAATTGCCCCTTATGATTTAATTGGCATTAATAAGGAATATTTAGCCCATGGTGCATGTTGATACAGATCCAGATACCCAAGTACGTCATTTCAATAGATTTTCACTTTAATTTAATTCTGCCATTTCAATTCAAATATTAAGATATTCCAAATCATCTTTACCATAAATCCAACCACCCTCATACAAAATTAATTCTACATATAATTAAAATCAACCTTCTCGTAGGATCGACACTCGTCACCATTAATCTATTCTACAATAAATTCGTGCACTTGCGAGTTCAATAAAATTTGCACAACAATCGACTCCGTTGTTAGGAATTATCCGCTTTGTCGCTGAAAGAATTCCCAAATCTTTGATGTACTTTTTGACATTAGCTCTCCTCCACTTGTTGCCATTAACCATTCTTGCAAATTCGGCAATAATCCCTCCAAAAAGTATTGGTATTGGTGCCATTTCTCGTACCCATGATGTGGACACTTCAAGAGTAGCCCATTGAATCGCTCCCATGTTTCAAAAAACTGCTCGTCTTCTCTCTGTGTAAACTCTTAAATTTACCTGCGAATAGCATTAGTTTTATGCACTGGGAAATATTTATTCAAAAATTTAGTTACCATTTGTTTCCATGATATAATGCTATTAGCAGGCAAAGTATTTATTTAACCATGAACGAGCTCTATCCTTTAAAGAAAATGAGAATAATCTAAGTTTAACATCATCGTCTGAAAAATTCTCATATTTAAAAGTTTGACAAACAGCATGAAAATCATTCAGATGATTATATGGGTCCTCATTTTCTAGGCCATAGAATGTTGGGAGACAATTTAGCACACTAGGTTTTAACGCAAAACTCCTATCAGCTACATTTGGGTATCTTATGCATGATGTGCTCAAATTAGGTAAGGGAGTAAAATAGTCCTTAAATGACCGCTCCTGCGGTGCTTGTTGTTGTTACAAATCTATTTCACTTTTATTTTTAACGTGTTTGTGTGTGCGCAGTATTTTTTCTAGTTTAAGGTCTATAGGTTCAAGATTAGGTAATAATGACCTTCGACCATGCATGCAAAGAACACAAAAATAAATGGGAACAAAAGGAATAAAAATAAAGAAGAATGAGAAATTACGATATTAACCTTATCGCGCTATTACAACCTTACTATAAAAATACACACAAAAAAATACGTAAAATAAATTAACTAAAAATAAATTAGTAAGATAAATAAAAATTACAAAAAAGAAAAAAAATAACTTGAAAATTAAATTACAAAATTTTAAAGAAGAGAAAAAGAAAAGAAATACTAACCTCTAAATGCAGATTTACTTTTTTTTTAAAATAAGAAAAACAAATTAAAAGAAATTATTTACAAAAATTAATTCTACGAATTAAAATAACTTACCTCCCTGGCAACGGCGCCAAAAACTTGTTTTGCAAATTTTATTGAACTCGCAAGTACACGAATCTATTGTAGTATAGATCAATGGTGACGAGTTTCGATCCCACGAGGAGGTGGATTTTAATTATATGTAGAATTAATTTTGTATAAAGGTGGTTGGATTTGAGGTGAAAGTGACTTAGATTATCCTAAAATTGGAATTGAAATGGCGAGAATAAATTGAAGAGAAATCTATTGAAATAACGTACTTGGGTATCTGGATCCGTATCAACATGCACCATGGGCTAAATATTCCTTATTAATGCCAATTAAATCATGAGGGGGGAATCCACACCTCATGAACCACACTCTAATCAATATGGTGCTAAGGGCTTATCGTGCCAAATAATAATAACCTTGTACTAGGGAGCCGGTGAAACCAGGGTGGTATCTACACAAGATTATTATTATTTGTCGACGAAAACTCAAAACATCCACAATTATTAGAGGGGAAGAGAAAGTAAATTTATCAAATAAAGCCTATGACACATGTTGAGACTTCACCTTCAACCTAAATTTGAAAGAAAATTAGATACTCATAATTGAACTAGGGGCAAAATGGGAATTTATTAAAATACGTAAAAAATACAAGATGGAGAAGGAATTACAGAAAATAGGGCCCAAAAATGGATTCAGAGATGCCAAATTATGGGGAGGCCCCCTTTTTATAGATATATTGAGTAAATCATGGTCATCGGATTAAAAACAGTTTGGACGCTCAGGATTGCGCCACGTCATCAGTCAACAGTACGCGGTTTGACCACGCAGTTTGAACAGTAACGCGGTTTGACCCGGCTTGAACAGTAACGCAGTTTGGTTGAAAATAATTCTGTGTATATGTGATAACTCTATGAAATGAGAGTTATCATCGCACTTTTAGACTTAAATCAATACTACTTAGAGAGTAAATTATGTGTTTCTATTGTATTTTTGTTACATTTTGCATAAATAATCATTTTAGTCAATCTTAATAAGTTTTGCTCGATTTAAAGTAATTTGTGCTCAAATTGTGTGCATAATTGTAGGTTTCCAGAAGCTTATAATTCATGGAAGGAATGCTATGCAACAGGCTTGCAAAAATAAGGAAAGAACATGGCTACAAAAGAATTGAAACAAATCTGGAACAGTGCAGTTGCTGTAGCCGTTGCTGTAGCAACCAGTGCTGTAGCCGTTGCTGTAGCAATCCTGGAACAATGACAGAGAAAATTCCGCGCGGGATAATTGCAGAATTGCGATCTGCAGTTTCCTAATCTGACTTATGCGCGCCCTAGGCTTCCGTTTACCCTAATTTTCAGTTATAAAAGAAGCACACATCATAAGGAATAAGGAGAGCCATCACCCAAGGAGAAAAACACAAAGAAACAAAAGAAAAAACACGATTCAAGAGAGAGATTGAGGGCTACACAAGAGGAGAATTTGCATAAATAAATCAAGAACTCAGTCCTTCTTATTCTTCTCTTGTTTTCTTGTTTACTATTTATTCATGGGGATGGGTTTCATAGCTGGAACTTTGTTCTTTATTTTTCTTTTACAAACCATGAACTAAATTTATTTGTAGTTGAGTGATAAACAATCTTGATGGTTTATTGACTGAATATATGTGTTGCTGCATGTTTGCTGTAGCAGTTTGTTTTGATAATATTTATGTTTATTCATTATTTCGGTTGATCACCCATTTAATGATACAAGTTAGGAGAGAGCAGCAAAATGACCTATCTTAGTGGAACATATCAGAACAATACTTGATCTTAAATTGAGTTTCTTGGATTGAGTTTTACTTGAGTCCCAAAAGGGCCATGCTTGATTTAAGATTAGTGATGAATTAGACATAGGGATTCACCTTGTAGGGTAAATAGAACCTAAGCGTGTAATGTTATATCTTATGTTGGCATAATAATTGATCACTGTTAGGTTGCATATAGATATAAGATATCCAACATGCGACGACTGAGAATACATAAGGATTCTGCCCAGTGCTATAGCAGATGCTGCAGCAACCGAGCCAAATATTAGAAAAATAGTCAATACCATTAAGAGAGTTTATTCACTCAACTACTATATACTCCCATTAGTTTTATCCTTGAGTTTGACGTGATAATTTACTTTGTTGCATTTTATTTATTGTGTTTTTATTTTAATTAGTACATTAGTTTCATTAATTGTTTATTTTATTTTAGCACAAAATCTGCACTGTTAAAATTGCTGTAGCAAATCTGATAACATCAATCCCTGTGGAGACGATCTTGAATACTCATCACTTTATTACTTGTTGTGTACACTTCCACATTGACACTAATATCATTAGTATTTATACACCAACAATATACATGTACCGTACGCGCAATTTTTGGTCCACTAACATGCTGCCACGTCACCAATCAACAGTGTATAAGAATTTTAGTCCAATAGAATCGTGACAGCTTATCAGTCAATGCCACATCATTGGTCAATGCCACATCATCGGTCAATGCCACATCATCGATCTATCTACGTGAACAGTGTCGTGAACAGTAACGTAGATAGTACCATACATGTGAATAGAACCGTACATGTGAACAGTGCCATTTTTCCTTTTATGCTCCTCCTAAGGTTTTCGACCGTCCTGAGTTCAAAAGTGATGCCTATTTTATCGTCTGATCTCTCGTTCATTGTGAAATGACCATAATGTCCCAAAAATATATAAAATACTTAATTAAAATAAAACACACGTAATTAAATCACAAGAAGCTTAAATACATAAAAGTAAGGGTGTTAGTAAGACTTGAAATGTAAAATGACGATTTTCTCCTTTATAAATATACATTTTCTAACACTCAACAAGAGTCATGCCAAGAAAGGTAACAGTGTCTTGGCCTAAGATACTATTTTTGTCAGACAACATTATGCCATATGTTTCCACTATTTCAAGAAAGTGGGAAAGTAATTGTTGATGGGAATCATGATCTTTGGAGAATAATAGCACGTCATCTATATAGATAAGTGCATGATGAAGGATTGGTTCAAAGATCTTTTTCATGACCTTTTGGAAAAGTGAGGGGGCTACTTTAAGGCCAAATGGCATTACTTTCAATTGGTAGTGGGCATTTGGTATGCAAAAAGTTGTTTTAGGTCTGTCATCAGGGTGGATTCCTAATTGCCAGAAACCTACCTTAAGGTCAAATTTTGAGAAGACCTTAGCATTTTGAATATGAACAAATAAGGATTGGATTTTTGGCAAGGGGAACTTATCGTCTTTAAGAAAACAGTTGAGAGGCTGGTAATTAATAACAAGACATTTTTTGCCTCTAAATATTTCAGATGTTTTTTCCACGTAAAAAGCTTGACAAGCCCATTCTGAATCTGTGGGCTCAATAAGGCCTTGTTTTAGTAACTGAGAGCATTCTTCTTGGGTTAGTTTTAGGTCGGACGGAGTCATTCTTAGATGGGTAGCTTTAGTTGGGTTAATGTCTTCGTTAAGCTTGAAAGGGAGCTTAATGAAGAAGTTTTCATTTTTCCATAAAGGGGCAGGATGAAAAAATTGATTATGACTTTCTGGACAGTGAAAAAGAAAATGGGATTTGAGAGGATCATATGAAGGAGGAGAGCTTGAGATAAAGAACAATTTCAGGGAATCTGTATAAGGCTGAAACATTTGTTTATAACTGATTCCAAAAGCTGTTATATGGGGCTTTTTAACCAGGTGGAGGACATCAAACCCGATTAAAAGATCTTTGTCAGGAAGATTGAATCCAACAAGCTTGGTCCAAAGAACACATCCTGGAAAGAATTGAACACCAATGGGTTTTTTGGTAATCAAATTTATATGAAACAGTTCTCCATTAGCAGCTTTGAAATATTCTGTATGCTTTTCCCAAAAATGAGATGGAAGGATTGAAGGATTAATCATACTCTTCTGAGCTCCAGTATCAACAAAACCGATGATGGGGACTGGTTTGTCAAATCTTCTGGAGAGAAGTTGGATTTTGATTGAAGGGATATGAATGGTTGGTTAGACTTTCTGAATCTGTTGTACAGTTTGAATTACAAAAACATTCTCTGACTCAGAATGATCTTCTGTTTCAGCAAGAACAAAAGATGTTTGTTCATCATAGTCCTCTTGTTCAGAGAAGAAAGATTCAACATCATCACTTTCTGAAAGTAACATGGAATCCTGGAGATGCTCAATAAGCCTAACTGATTTCGCAGGTCGGTTTGGACAATTCCTTGTGAAATGGCCTTTCTTTTTACAAATAAAACAACGACAGCTTTTAGATTTAAAAGACTGGTCAGAGTTCTTTTTTCTGAAAAATCGGTAAGGTTTTATGGATCTGGAAGGTGTTTGGCTTTTCTTTTCTAAATTTCAGAATTTTTGGAAGTGGGATTTCTTTTTGGTTGAGCAAGTGCAATCCTTCTCACTTTTGCACTTAATGGAAAGATGGGGTTTTTTACAAGCACTTTTGAAAAGCTGTTTGTTTTCTATGAGGTCTTTGAAGAATTCCTTTTGTTCACAAAGTCTTTGTATACAGTTGATTGCTAATTGATAGATTTTCCCCAAGGAGAGGTTGACTATGTCCAACTGGTGGATTGTGAACTGTCTTTGAAGTTCTGGTTGGATCTCCTTCGGAAGAGATGCTACAAAGACATGTTGAGGTTGTAATACATTGTAGACATTCTCTTGTAGTGAAAATCTAGATCTTTTATCTGGAGAGAATAGCACTTCATTAGATAGAACTCTCTTCTTGTTTGTTCATTATCAAATGTAGCTTCTCCAAGGAACTACTCATAAATTATTCCTAGGACCTCCGAAATCTGAGCCTGAACTACCTGTAGTTGTCTGTATAGACTTAGACTTTCAAACCAATCTCTTAAAGATCCAGTAAAAGGAGAACTGAACTCCTTAAGGACTGTTTGAGGTGTTACTCCAGTTTTGAGCATTTGAACATCAATCCAGGCAAAAACTTCTTGAAATATGGCTGGCTATTTTACTCTTGGAATGTCATCAAAAGCAAACCATGGGCCATTGGAAGATTTAGAAGAAGAATTTTCTTGATGAGGTGTAGGATTGGTATCAGAATCTGCTTCTTCAACTATAGGTGTTTGAGGAGGTGAAGAGGGAGAAGAATCATTTGACCCAGTTGATGGTTGGACCATCAGAAGCTTAGAGATATCAGTGAAGCTTTTTTCAGAGTTAGAGGAGGAAGAATAGGATTCTAAAGAAAAAGATTCTTCATCAGTTGAGGTTTCTTCTGATTCTGAAAGGTGAGGTAAGGCCTGAGATGAGTATTGGTGCATAAGTTCTTTGTTCTTCTGAGTAGATTGAGGTTCTGGAGAAGATTGTGGATCAGAGGGTTGGTGGTAAGTTGGAGGTGGTTCAGGTTTAGGAGGTTTGGACCGTGGTTTTGGAGGAGCAAGAGTTGGAGCATGTTTGAGATGAGATAGGCTAAAGAATTTGGCATAGTCTACAGGTTGTCGTGAGGTGGATGGTGTGTAGAAAGGCTGGTAAGTGCTGAAAGTTTGTGTGTGTAAGGGTAGAGCAGGGGATTTTGCAAACAATGAAGGTTGTTTTTTGTCAGCATCAATTCTGGCAAGTTCAACTTTTAATTGCCTAATCTCTACTTCTTTTTGGTTAAATTTTGGACCCTAATATCTGTTTTGAATCATAAAATGCAGATCTGAATCAAGTTAGGTAACTCGATTTTACATGTTAAGATACATATGTTCAAGCTGAGATGTTATCTTTTCTACCTTTGTAGTCTGTTTGACTTGAAATGCCACTTTTTCAAATTTTTCATCAAGAGATCTAAAAGCTGAGTTCTGCGCCCTGGTATTTTGAGTTTGCCAGTTTAGTATAGCTTCAAAAGGTTTTGGTTCTTTCAGCTGGCAATTTGATGTAATAGGAGAGTGGACAAAAGGTTTGGTGGTGGCCTTTGTCTGTGGATCAATTTGTTTTTCTAGAGGAGGTAACTGCTCTTGGTAAGAGCTTGATGAGAACATCATGCAAGGTTGGACAGGCATAGCAGGAGATGAGAATAAGGTGGTCTCTTGTCTGCATGATCTTTGTTTATACTCCTTTTGGATAAGCCTTAAACCTTTCCTATAAATAGGTAAAGATGTTAGACAATCTGGATCATCTGGAGGTAGAGGGGTTTTTTATGGCATGGATCCAGCTTGTGGCTCTTCTTTTTTCGACGTCTGGGGCGCCTATTGAAATAATCATCCTCGTCTTCTTCTTCGAGACATGGGTAATCTAGATCACACATATGGGATCCTAGAACATCCCATAAAAAATGACTATTGATTTTGTTTGGGTAAATCGGATACCCATCTGAGGCAAATCCGTGGTTGAGAAGATTTTCTTGTGTCGTAGATACGGCTGTGATCATGGAGGAGTATGAGAAGGAGTTTCTAGGTGTTGATTGTTCAGAGGGTGGATGAGAAACAATAGGCGTCTGGGAAGTGGATGGTGATTGAAAATTCAGTTTTACTGTGCCATCTGCTCTTTTTTCAAAATGAGCATCGGATGTTTGGACTGGCTGTGAGTTTTGATGGAATTTTTCATAATTGGAAAGTCATTCCAGAGGCATGAGCTTAAGAAGTTCTTGCTTTTGAATCTGTCTAGGGATTTGTGCTATGGAAATGATGCTTTATGAGGAATCTGCAAGGACCATCAGTGCATCTGATGTGGTTTGAGGTGTGGGAAGATCAAGGGCTCTTCTCCACAATACACACAAGAAATGTCAGCAACTTGCTTGACTGTTGCTAGAGCAGTAGTCATAACTTTCACTATATTGGTTAATAATGTTACTTGGGCTGATAGTGCTGTAAAGGCATCTACATTGTGTACTCTTGTAGCTCCTCTTACTGTAGTTTGTCTAGTTAATGGCCACTGGTAATTATTGTTAACAATTCTCTCTAGAATTTTGTAGGCTTCATTGTAAGATTTAGATAATAGAGCTCCATTTGCTGACGCGTCGACCATCAATCTAGTACTTGGATTCAACCTGTTATCGAAAAGGTTTCTAACTGTATACAACAGGGAATGCCATGGTGAGGACATCTTCTGAGCAACTTCTTAAATCTCTCCGAAGCCTCGTACAAGCTTTCATCTTTAAGTTGATGAAAAGAAGTGATTTCATTATGCAATTTTGCATTCTTGGTTGGTGGGAAGTATTTCATCAAAAACTTGTCAACCAAGTCATTCCATGTAGTGATGGAGTCTAATGGTAAAGAATTCAACCATGCTCTAGCTTGATCTCTTAAGGAGTAAGAAAAGAGTCTAAGTCTCAATGCATCTTCTGATGCTCCAGCAATTTTAAAAGCATCACTCACCTTCAAGAATAACTTAAGGTGGAGATGAGGATCTTCTTATGGCAATCCATTAAATTGTCCCACTGTTTGCAGCATCTGAAACATCACTGGTTTAAGTTCAAAATTCACAGTTTCCACCTCAGGTCTCACTATACCTGGATGTATAACTTGAGGAGCTAACACAGCATAATCTCTAATGGCTCTGTCTTTATCATCTGCCATGTAGATAATGTTGTTATTTCCTGGTAATCTCTAGTTAACTTGCCAATTTTGACCTTTTTATACGTTGATAGGCTGTATTGGTCCATGAGGCTCTAAGTTTCCTAAGTTTTGTACGTCATCCATGGCTACAACAGCTTTTAAGTTTCTTTGCTCCCTTCTCAATCTTCTTGCAGTTTGTTCAATTTCTGGATCAAATTGAAATTCAACAAGTTTGAATTTGCGCATGCAAGAGTGGCCTATTAACAAAGTAAACAATTCAAAATAAGTTCAAGGATTAGCACCGTAAAAATTGATTTCACAACTCAAAAATAAACAATCAATCCCCGGCAACGGCGCTAAAAACTTGTTGTATATTTTTAGCTCAAGTATTATTGGTGTTAATGTGCAAGTGTACACAATAAGTAATAAGATGATGAGTAATCAAGATCGTCTCCACATGGATTGATGCTACTAGAGTTGCTATAGTAATCTCAACAATGTAATCTCTTTTCTGACTAAAAAAAATATCAATTGACTAGAAATAGTAATAATTCAGCAACACAAAATGTAGAGATACTAAAACTAAAATTCACGTTAAACACACGGTTAAAACAATGAACAAGTGGTAGTTGAGTGAGCAAATTCTTTTCATCGGATTGACTATTTAGTGCTTGTTACGTTCAGTTGCTACAACATATTCTACCGCACTGGCAGGATTCTCATACATCCTCAGTCGTTGCATGTTAGATATCTCATACCTTTATGCAACCTAACAGTGACCAGTTGTTATGTCAACATAAAATATGGCAGTACAAACTTAGATTCTCTTTACCCTACAAGGTAAATCCCTATATCTAGTTCATAACAAATCTTAAACCAAGCACAACCCTTTTAGGATTCAAGTTGAGACTCAATCCAGGAAACTTAATTTAAGACCAAATATTACTCTAATATGTTCCATTAAGACAGGCCATGTTGTGGCTCTCTCTTAACTTGTGTCATTAAATAGGAGGTCAACCGAAATAATGAGTGTAATATAATTTATTAGAGTAAAGTGCTACAGCAGATGTGCAACAACTCATATGAACAGTCAAAAACTCATCTAGATAATTTGTCACTCAACTATAATTAAATTCAGTTCTTAACTTGTAAAAGAAAAACAAACGACAAAGTTCCAGCCATCAAGTACATATTTTCAACCAAAGAATAAAGAAGAAGAACAATAATCGAATAAGAAAGGTTGAATCCCAAATATTATGTAGATTTTGTTATTGGTGCAGACTTGCGTCCTTCTCTTCAATCTTCTTCCTTGTTTGTTTCGTGTTTTTCTTTTTATCGTGATTGACGGCTCCCTTTTTCTTATGATGTGTGCTCCTTTTAAAGTTGAAAATTAGGGTAAACGAAAGCCTAAGTCGCGTATCTTCTAGATTAGGAAACTGCAGATTGCAATATTCTGTAAAATTTTCTCTGTCGTTGTTCTAGGATTGCTACAGCAATGTAATGGTTGCTACAACAACGATTGCTACAGAAACTGTACTGCTCCAGATTTGCTTCAATTTCTTCTGTAGCCAAGTTCTTTTCCATATTTTGCAAGCCTATTGTAGCAGCATTCTTTCCTTGAAATTTAAGCTTTGAATCATCTATAATTATGGACACAATCTAAGCACACAAAATTTTTCTAAAACAATGTAATTTATTAAAAATAAACTAAAACAGTTGTTCATGCAAAATAAAACTAAAATGCAATAAAAACATGTCATTTACTCTCTAAGTAATAATGATTTAAGTGTAAAATTACCATGATAACTCTTATTCATAGAGTTATCAAGTATACAACCCCTGGGGAATTGACTATTAGTAGTTAGGAGAGCTTTGACTTTGCAAGTAAAGGAAGACGAAGCAGTGCAACGGGAAAACATTTTCCATACCAGGTGCCATGTTTAAGACAAAGTATGTTGTATAATTATTGATGGAGGAAGTTGTATTAATGTTGGTAGTACTATCATGGTGGAAAAGTTAGGGCTTCCGACACTTAAACACCCACAGCCATACAAACTGTAGTGGTTAAATGACAGTGGTGAGGTGAAAATGAACAAGCAGGCTAGTGACTTTTTGGATTAGCAAGTATGAAGATAAGATGTTATGTGATGTAGTACCAATGCAAGTTGGACACTTGTTACTTACGAAGCCTTTGCAATTCAACAGACGTGTGAAGAATGATGGCCTCACCAACAAATATTCTTTTGTATTTAATCAACGCAACATGACTCTTATTCAATTGACACCAAAGCAGGTTTATGGAGACCAAGTGAGCGTACAAAGAGAGAGTGAGCAAAAGAAAAATGAGAGAGAAAAAGTCAAGAAAAGTACGACCATTGAGAGAAAATCATAGATGAAACAAAAGAATTTATATGCAAGAGCGAGTGAGATAAAAAAAAAGTATTGTTCTCACATTAGCCAATGATTATACTTTTGTACAAAGAGGCATTTTTAAACACTAACGAACTTGACCTTACTTTGCCTAGTTCTATTACTTCTCTCTTGTAGGAATATGAGGATGTCTTTCCCGAGGAAACACCATATAGTTTACCTCCAATCTAAGGGATTGAGCATCAAATTGATTTCGTACCCGATGCAACCATTCTAAATTGACCAGCCTATAGGAGCAACCCAGAGGAGACAAAGGAACTTTAATGAATTGATGGAAAAAAGGGACGTGGGAGAAAGCATGAGTCCATGTGCAGTTTCAGTTTTATTAGTTCCTAAAAAGGATGGAACATAAAGGATGTGTGTTACTTGTCGAGCCATCAACAACATAATGGTAAGGTATTGACATCATATTCCTAGGCTATATGATATGCTTGATTAATTGCATGAGTCTTGTGTATTTTCTAAAATTGACCTGAAAAGTGGATATCATTATATTAGAATAAAAGAATGAGATGAATGGAAAACTACTTTTAAAACAAAATACAGTTTGTATGAATGGTTAGTCATGCCTTTTAGTTTGACAAATGCCTCGAGTACTTTTATGAGACCTATGAATTATGTTTTGCAAGCTTTTATTGCCAAGTTTGTTGCTATTTATTTTGATGATATCCTCATATATATCAAAAACTTGGACGAGCATGTAGTACATTTGAGATCTGTTTTAGATGTGCTTAGGAAGGAAAAGTTGTTTGTTAATATGAAGAAGTGTACCTTTTGTACCAATAAACTTTTGTTTCTAGGATTTGTTGTGAGTGCACAGGGTATATTGGTTGATAAGGAGAAGGTACATGAAATCCAAGAGTGGCCGAGTCCCACAAGTGTAAGTAATGTGAGAATTATTCACAAGCTCGCTAGCTTTTACTGGCAATTTGTAAAAGACTTTAGCACATTGGCCACACCACTTATTGAAGTAATAAAAAAAGATGTTGGATTCAAATGGGACGAAGAACCAGAGAAAGCATTTCAAATAATTAAGCAAAAGCTAACCAATGCTCCCTTATTGTCCTTGCCTAACTATAATAAAATGTTTGAAATTGAATGCTACGCCTCATGTATTGGTATTGGCATAGTCTTAATGTAGGAGGGACGACCAATTATTTACTTTAATGAGAAACTAAGTGGGGCAGCCGTAAACTACCCTATTTACGATAAGGAGTTGTATTCATTGATTCGAGCGTTAGAAATGTGGCAGAACTACCTATGGCCTAAGGAGTTCATGATTGACACTGATCATGAGTTCTTGATCACCTTAAAGGCTAACACAAGTTGAATAAAAGGCATGCTTGGTGGGTAGAATTCATAGAGACGTTTTCATATGTCATTCATTACAAGCAAGGTAAGGAAAAAATTATTGCAGATGTGCTTTCCCACATGTATGTATTAATCTTGACACTTAATGTTAAACTGCTTGGTTTTGAACATATTAAAGAATTGTATACTGATAACCATGATTTTAGTATTGAATACCAATAAGTACTTTAGGCATGATGGTTACTTATTTTGGGGAATAAATTGGGTGTGCCTAATTGTTCTTTAAGAGATTTGTTAGTGAGAGAATCCCATAGAGGAGGGTTGATGGGGCATTTTGGTGTTGTAAAGACTTTAGCAGTTTTGCAGGAACACTTATATTTGGCCACATAAGAGACAAGATGTTGAGAGACTTTATGGTAGATGTGTCACTTGTAGGCAAGCCAAATCGAAAGTGCAACCCTATGGCTTATACACCACGTTGCCAATATCTAATGCTCTTTGGACTGATGTTTTGATGGACTTTGTACTAGAGTTTCAATGGATTTTGTACTAGAGTTACCTAAGTCTAATCGAGGGAGAGACTCAATTTTTATGGTCGTAGATAGATTTTCAAAGATGGCTCATTTTATTGCATGCTACCAAATAGATGATGCTTCTAATGTCGCTGACTTGTTCTTTAGGGAGATTGTGATAGGGATGCTAAGTTTTTAAGTTACTTCTAGAAAACATTATGGACTAAGTTAAGAACTAAGTTGTTGTTTTTAACTAATTGTCACCCTTAAACTGATGGTCAAATAGAAGTTGTGAATAGAACTTTATCTACTCTGTTGCGGGCTATCATTAAAAAGAACATCAAAACTTGGGAAGGTTGTTTGCCATATGTTGAGTTTGCTTATAATCGTTCTGTTTATTCTACTACTAAGTATTCACCGTTTAAATTTTGTTTATGGTTTTGATCCTTTAACCCCATTGGATTTAACTCCACTACCTGTTTCTAAGCATGTTAACTTAGATGGCAAGAAAAATGCTGAAACTATTAAACAAATACATGAGATGGCGAAGTTCAACATTGAGTGAAGAACTGAACAATATGTTAAACAAGCCAACAAAGGACAACATAAGCTAGTTTTTGAACCCAACGATTAGGTGTGCTTACACATGGGCAATGAACGATTTCCGAAACAGAGTAAATCTAAGTTATTACCTCGAAGGGATGGTCCTTTCCAAGTTTTAGAATGGATCAATGACAATGCATACAAGTTGGATTTGCCCAATGAGTATAACGTAAGTGCTACTTTTAATGTTTCTAATTTGAGTCATTTTCATGCAAATGATGATTTGGTGACAAATCCTTTTCAAGAGGAGGGGAATGGTGAGATTTAGGACAAAATTGTCACAAGCACATGAGATAAGGTATATTCAGATTCTATTTAAGTTCATGTCGGATCAGTCGCAAAAGTTCGAGCAAAGAAATTCAAAGAACCATTTAATGGGTTGATTTAAGCAACTTGTGCTCAATCAAATTCGTGGAGCCCCGTTGAAGGAATCGAACATGATAAATGCATGATTTAGGCTCTTAAAGTTTCCAAATAATCACTTCCATGAAATGGAAAGTTGGCTTGCACATTATGGTGGGAAAATATATTATTTTTCTTTTTTAGATATTTTTCCATTTGGAAAATATACTAATTTTCTTTTTGGACACTTTTCCATTTCTCTAGAAACAAATCAGTTATTTCGCTTTTAATTTTCGAGTTTATATTTTAATTGATGTAAGGCATTTAAGCCGATTAAGATTCGGGTTTGATTTAGATTCTTTCCCATTCGCTTAGATTAAGATTATGATTTGATTTATATTCTTTCCTTATTTGCTTTAAATTAAGATTCCGATTTGATTTTGGTGTACGATTTATTTCCAAAAATTCTTGTAACCAACCTATTTAATGTACTCCTATCCAATAAATAGAGATAGATCGGTTTTGATGCAATTAGTGAGAGAGTTAATTCTTTTTAGTTTTTAAACAAACTCTTTGAACTTATCAGATTTTTGTGGTGTTCAAACTCTTAATTATCAATTAGATCATCCATAACTGATTGTGGCGACCTCACATATCAAAATTCATGCTTTCATTGAGCATCGGATCGCAGTTTCATTAAATTATAGGTTTAGATTTAATCTTAGAAACTAAATTGATTAGGGTCGCATAAGTTCTTAGCGGGGTTCATGTCAAACAATCATCAAATCTTGTCATAACTAACTTTCCACGTCAACATAACTAAGTTTACTAAGCTGCTGACTAAACTACAAGGCTTATAATGCTTTGCAATTAATCAAACCTCTATATCACCTTCCTTTTCATGATCGCAATGCATCAAGCCTCTATGTCACAATCATTACTATACTCTTTAACGCAGAGGAGTTAGTGATGTGAAGGGAGAGAAATATAAAAAAAAAACAAAATAAAAAAATCTTTTTAAAACTTTTTTTAGTCCTTATGCTTTTTACATCGTTAAGTTACAATCACTTAACTAGGTCATATGCCACGTCAGCTATCAATTCAATTCTATAAAAAAGTTTGTGCAAATAGTTTTTGTGCGCCGTTATTATTTGGCATCACATGCTACAATTAACTCTCAAGGGGTGAGACGTCCTCTTTGTAATAAAGTTGAAGACATTATTATTAAAGAGAAAATAATAATAATAATAATAAATAATAAAATATAGTAATTCTCCTATGCATGGGAGGAGGTTGTGTTTCTTGTCCTTTACTGACATTCACATGTTAAAAGTTGAAATAATTTATTGTAAGGTTGCTGGTATCCAATTAACATAAAAGAGCTTTCAAAAGTAATAAAAGAGTTCTACAGTTACCTTGCACAACACCATCTGGTTCGATTCGGTTTTGGCTCAAAGCTGAACTAGAAAGAAACCAACAGGTTTACAATTTTGTGAACCAAATATGAAGTAAACATTAAAACTGAACTAAAGTTGCTAACTAGAGTTCTTAGTTGCTACCTGTCCACCTTTTGAGCTGAGATATAACATTTTAGTACTCTCTACATTTTAGTATTCTCTAGTGCTTCAAATAGCTTTGCTATTTAGTATCTATTATTAGTGTCCATTGAGTTACCTTATACCTCTAAATGCCTCTTTGTTCCTAGCGAAAATGGAAGATCAATCTTTAAAGAGTATATTATTTCGTTACTGCTGGTGGAAAATTCAGCATTTCAATGAAATGTTCTCCTTCTGGGGTTTCTAATGAAATATTCTGTTATTTATGTTTGTTTATACCATTTGGTCAAATGATAATTCTCTGATATGTTTCACATTAAATGTATTCCATGGCGATGGAGATAGTTGAGTTGGCTAAGTGCAAGCAGTTGTCATTGTTAGGGACGGCAAATTGATTTATAACTATGGTATATCATGGTAAGCCTTGAATCTATACTAGATTTTATAACTACAATTCGTCATTAGATCCGATTATGTTGAAACTACTTTACGGTAGAGCACTTGATGATGACTGTGTGATTATAGAGATAAATATTAAATTTATACTTACTATTATGATCTGATGGTCATCGTTAGTTCTCCACAGTGGAGTAGCTCTACTGGAGCCACTGGCTTTGTCAATTAATAGTTTGAGAATCTTATACTATTGATAGTAAGATATGTTTTGGATTTTTACAATAGAATCGTAAAATCTAAAATTGTGTGAGAAATAATATGATGAATTGCAAAAGCCAAGTTGTAAAGTATTTGAGAGCTTAGCGTTGGCAGCTAAAACACACATTGCATCGGGATTGTGGTAACTTTTAGGTATGTTCCGGATTGAGATGTCAATAACTGTTAACATTTAGCAACTATTTTAAGGTAAAAGAGAATAACAATAGTCTTAAACTTAACTATTTGTTACTTTCAAAAAGAAAACTTACTCTCCATCCATAATTGTTTTGAAATTAGGTATAACGAAAGAGCAATTTTTAAAATTTCTTTTGGAAAATTTTAATAATTGAAATAAGGGAAAAAAAAAGCTCCTAAATCAAATGTCTAAAGAAAAATATAAAATTCGGAAAAGAACTAGAAAAATATGAAAATAACTTCAACTTGAAATTTCTTAAATACCTGACGACCTCAATAATTTTTTAGTAGTGTTAAGCTTTTGGTGATAAAATATATCTATCAGAAAATTTTGATGGTGAACTAATATGTTGCAGAAATTTTAGCGGAAAAAAAGATAATTTTTTTGTGAATAAAGATTTATGACGTGTCTCTCATTCTTTGCACTTTTTAAAATGCATATTTAATCTAATTGCTTCCGATTTTTCAATAATGTGTTTTTAAAACATTCTTGGCCAGCCGTTAGTAACAAATATAACCTGGTTGCTGCTAGAAATATACTTGCTGGCTGATAAACATTTGTTGAAAAAGAAAAGAGTACATTTGTTTGGCACTTTAGATTTGAGCTTTTTTCAGCGGTGACGGAATTGTACCCAATGAACATTTAGTAGCAACGTCATCTCTAAACTCAGCAACTTCGACTTAGATATCTACTTATCAATGGTGTTTGAACATAATGGAGCGCCCGAAGTAGGGTTTGTGATCCCCACTGCAAAAATAGACGTTGCCTTGGAGTTTTTATGGTAATATAATCGAAATTTATGAAAGCATTCATTATAAGCAATATCAATCCTTGGTAGAACGAAGGTTGTCTCGCCGAAGGAGGACATCAACCTATACAAACTATAGAATCTTGGGGCAGCATCCAAATACCAGAGAGGAGGGGGGCACTAAATTGGGTGCTTCAATGTGATTGCGACAGACCCAGGCTGAAGAGATACTACAGAAGGAATTAGCTGTTTTCATCGACCAAATAAGTAGATCATGAACTGTCAATTTTTTTCCCCTTTTCCCTCTATTTTCTGACCCTCAGATGATAATAGAACCAGTGGTACATTTAGCATTTTAAATCAGACCTCTTTTGTCTCCGAGTTAAGAAGACCCATTTGTTCCGTGAGCTGATCCATACTCTGGACTTTGTTCCATCCGTTCTCTATTGCCTGCATTTCATTTCCCACAGTTTTGACATCCACCGAGGTTGATTCAATGTCCTCGGGAACTGGACTGTGTACAATATCCCATAAGCCAGAACTCTCTAGCAAAGCATCAATATCAGCATCAGTTGAAATGTCATCAATTTCTATAGGCACTGAACCATTCACTATCAATGAAGTGGGATCAACATATCCTCCATTCTCCATCCTGGATCCAATGAAACTTTCTGCAGGAATACCATCCATACTTTCGGGCATTATTTCTGGAATCTGAGCGAGATCAGGCATGATTACGTCAGACTCTGAAATAGGAAGAGAGGTTGCTTCTTGTGCCGCTACCAGCAAATTAATATCTGGAAACTGATCTGTTGTAGTCTTTTCAGAAGCTGTGGAACGTGAAGAGGATTGCCTTTCGGTTGCAGCAGCTGATGGACCATCCGCTAATATCCCAGAAGCTGCTGGCGCATAAGGTCCTGAAGTTTGGGGGACTTCTTGAAGAGTTACTCCTGACATACGGCTTGAAGTGCTTCCAGTATTAGATGACGATGCACCATCTCCAATCAGGTAGTTATCATGATTGTTGTTAAAAGATTCTAGCTGAGAACTCTCCATTTTTATAATCTTCCTAAGCATTGATTTTGCTGCCTCGTTCATAGAAGGTTGGTACTTAACAATCTGTCCATCAGCAGTAGTAGCATGATCATCTTCAGCAACACCTTCCTGCCTGATCCTACGCTTTTTGTTGGCTTCAGCTATCCGTTTATTGCTATCATTTTGTTGCTGTACAAACTGGGCTAGGAAACCAGGGCTCTGCACAGCTTTTGCCAGGAATGCCATCATTTGCTGGTGCCGCTGCTCCATCCCCTGAAGACGTTGAACCATGGTTTGCAGCTGGCTATCAGTAGCCTGCTGCTGCTGCCTCAACCTAACAAGTTCCTGCATAAGCACGTTCTTGTCCCTCTTAAGCCTCTCTACTTCTTCCTCAAGCCCAAATTTCCCAACTTCAACACAAGCACCCACGGAAGAACTTTGTGCATTTTGTTGATGTGACTGCTGATGACCATGTCCGTGCGCAGGTTTTCTCCTACTAATACTCCGAAGCAGGTGCTTTTGACCACGTAAAAAGCCCTCATTTGCGAATTCCCAGCGGTCCGGATCAACTTTTCTAAAACCCTGTTTGACAAGTGAAATTTAATGGAAGGAAAATACGTTCGCTCCGCAGAATTGACAAATTATCAAAAAGTCAACACATAGTCAGTAAAGCTTATGGTAAACAAAGACCATCCGAATTTTAATCTTTTAGAACTCCTAAAAACTTGAGCACATTTTCTCAACCAAAAGAGGACGGTGTAGAGAATGCTAGGTACATGGAAATGATCAAACTAATTCATCAGGTATTTGTTCCTTCTAGAAGAAGCTCAATTTTAATAATGTGAAGGGGCAAAAAAATTGCTTTCCTGTCCTTTATTTTCTACATCATTTCAAGAGGTTCATTACTAAATTGTGAGAATTTGAAACAAGAAATTTTAGGTACAAATTATCTTACATGGTAGAGACTGACCTTACCTGATGTTCAGTCAACAAGAATAAGGGTGGGAATGGAAACAGGATTCTTTTCCCCCCATTCTGTTTGTTAAGACATCAAGGAATAAGGAATTAGGATTCCTGCTTTCTGTAGAATCGCTTGAGTAAAGTCCAAATTCCATTACTTGACATTGTAAACTAATTAATTTTGTATATATAATAAACTTGTTACTTAATTTTATAATTTAAATAGCCAAAAATATTAAAAAAAAGTGTACAACTGGTCAAATCCTAGCACCAACAACAGTAAAATAATGAGGTACGTAGGTGCATATTAACCTAATGCAGCCAAACAAAATTACCATAAAGAGGGAAAACTTGAGCCATACAACAATAATATGAATATCTATGAGACATTCTCTATACAATAAAGAAAAAAAACCCTGCCCGTGCAATAAAACTGCCCTCTACACATAAAAACCAACTTAAAATCCTTCCCAATATAAAAGAATAAAAAGAAAGAATTATCTTAATATTCTTTAGAAACAAAAGCCAAAGAGATATTAAAAAAGCAAATTTTATGCAAGCAAAAGACTTGGTTCTCTCTCTTATCTTCGAAGAGGCATCTACTTTTCCCAATTGACCCAAAAAGAAAAAAAAAAAAAAAAGAGATAGTACACCATACTTCCACTGCTATTTCGCCTTCTTTCTCCTTCCGAAGGCAAAAACATACTCCAAAAGCAAAGAACTACAAGACCTTTGAACTGCTCCAAAGATTCTAGTTTCTTAGCATAAAAAGAAGTATCCACACTACTTTTAACTAACTAGCAACACTTAGTATCAGCAAACGGAAGATAAAACTTATGGTAAATACAAGATCGATCAAGAAACCAAAGATTAGAATGAAGATGCTAACACAAAAGATAATAAAACTATCAAATTACCATGTTGTGCTCATTTTCTAAGTGCACCATAAGCTATCTTAAGTCATCAGCATCTTATGATAGTCAAATTACTATCTGGTGCTGTGTTGGCAAAATCAAGTAAAGTTTATGCTAACTAAATTTGTTTTCACAGAATGAAAAAATAATTATGCAATGGAAGCACAAACTTCCAGATAATGTTAGCAATTTGGCCAACAACAGCATAAACAATTTCTTACGTCTTGACATTAACAACATTATCAAGTACTACAGCCATACATAATTCTTAAGATTATTGTATTTTTAATTTAATGCAGAAACATAATTTAGACCATATAATCTGTATAAAATGTGTATAGATCTACAGTTTCGAATAAGGATTTACAAAGACCATAGTTTAGATTTACAAGACAAAGCTAATGCGTCATCCAGGCAAATCATCACCAGCTAGATACATCATTTTCAGCAAACCGTTGTGCAATCTATGTATTGTAACACATACAGAAGCTAATGAAAAATGAAAATTCCATAGGACAGGTGTTTTAATCCCGCTTCAAGCTAGGATGATCAATCAACCAGTCTTAGGGTAAAGGGCTTTCTCCACTTTTACTTTTGTTTACTTATCCCTAACACTTGCACATAGGAAATGAGACTTACTCCACGTTTACTACGAATTTAGAAGGTGTTTTCTTTCGCTCATATATAACTATTTAATTTCTTTTATTAACCTAAACAGTAAATAAATGAATAAAAAAGAAATGAGGATTTATATTCAAGTCGCAAAACAAATATTATGCTTACATCATAGGTTTACACACAAGACCAGTATGCATAGTAAAGAAAACACAATGTGTGGAATCTCTAGCTTCCTCCACAAATTCATTATCCAGTAGATAACAATTATTTTTAGATAGATTAGACTATGACAAAGTACAAGATGGGTTATGCCTAGAAATAGATATGGAGCTTTGGGAAAATACTCTGTTTTCCAAGTGTATATTAGTCAAAACAATATGCATCAGAAAGAGGTGGGGGGGAAGGTTCCTCATAGTTATATTTGAACATTGTGCATTGCAGAAGCTTGATTCGTAACAAAGAGGCAGTACATGTATCGCCTAAAATGCAGTTTATTCACCACCTAGCCTCTGGATGGCTGCAAATTACAATGGTGAGAATACAAAATAATTTGTTACCTTCTGTTACCAAGCATAACAGACAATTGAAAACACCAGATTGCCACATCTAGACTTGCACAAGCTCTTTTGCCTATCATTAAATAGGTATTGCCTAAGCTCTGTAAGTTCAGCACTATTCTAGCCTCCAGCTGACTTTAAACTATTACAACAGGAACCAAAAAAAAAAAAGAGTAATAATCATAAGTAACCTTTGAAATCAGGTTATGATAAACCTGAGATTTGAATTCTTTCCCCATTTCCCCCTTCTGCTCCATTTGGTTGCTGAAAAAACGCACGAAGAGACATCATTACAGGTTTCAATAATTAACATTCCAACATTCAGAAGGCATTGATACAGAAGCATTGAACCCCCATCATCACCCATCCAGCAAATGTAATCAACCCTGCTTTTTCAAAAGCCAAAGCAACGTACAAAATTTGATTTTAAAAGGTAACATCCTACCATTTTTCCTTCTAAGTTTCTTAGCAACCAAATGGAGCATTTCCATGGTAGTTCTAACGGTTCGGGAACACTTGAATTTAATCCAGACGCTCCAGCACTCCATTAGACTGCTAACCGAAGATTTTCTGGTTTCTCATACTCTAATTGGAGTTTATTAGGGTCATTTTTTCCTCTCTCAAAACACACTGAAAATTCAAGCAATAAAAATCAAATCTCCACCCCTTTTTAACCTCATCCCCAATTTCAATATTGTAATGTAACGTATCAAGGCACATCAGACAATCCAGCAACTAATCACATACAGTACTCGAATCAGCCAATTGATCCAAAAACAAGATCCAAGCCATTATTTCCATTACTTTCACCAATTACTTTAGCAACCAGAAAAGATCAGTCTATTGAGACAATATAATTTTAACTAAATGATAAATCCGAAATATTAACTTAACACTATCCATAACAAATAGCAAATAAAATACATATGAAAAATATATCTTCAATTATATAAGCAGACCAACCATATTCATTAATCATCAAGAACCCAAGCCAAAACCCAAATATGTTAAAAAAAACACAGACACTGTTCCAGAAACTAAAACACAAATAATAGCAGCACTTGGAAGTAAAGAAATAAAATCTAACAAACTAAAGGCAACTTTGATGAAATAAGCCAATTAAGTAAACACATACGTAAGTGTTTAACTGGCGAACAAAGCTAGAAAAGTTGTTGTGCTTGAAGTACTTAGGAAGGAGGTCACGCGCGAACTCCGGAGGGTTCCAAACGACGAAGCTGTTGCTGGTAGGGCTCCAAGACACTATCGAGTCCGTCGCCAGATCATCCACCATGTCATAAGTTTTGCTCAGAAACGGCGGTGGTGCATTCGTAGCATTCTGCACAGGGGTCGGCTGCGATGGAGGCGTACCACCACCACCAGTCGCCGATGGATCACCAGCGCCTCCGCCCCTGTTGGCGGCTCCATCCATGCTAACAAATTCGTGAATTAATCACACTAAAAATTTTAACTTTTTTTTCACTATAAAACAATTAGGGTTTTCTTCCCCCCCTGTAAAAAAAAAAAGGCGTTACATTAAAGAAGCTCTTTGTAAACGCCTGGTTAGATTTTGAAGAAATTTGACAAGTCGGTTCTGTACGGCCACGGGAGATTGGGGATTTAAATAGGCTAGAAATAAGGCGACGAAGACGACGACACTTTTACACTCCCCGAATTACCGAAATTGTACGCTTTTTAATATAATGACCATTATGCCCTTTCATTGGTGGGATACTGGGATTTGGACAAATTTGCCAATCCATTTTTATTTTATAAAAAAATAATGTCAATAATTGGGGGTGGCTATAGAGTTTAGGGAAATTTATAAAAATGGTCATAAAATTTATGCGTTTTTCAACTTTAACCCTCCCAAATTTTTTCTATCAACATTAGCCAAATCACCAAATTATGGACGAAATTACCCTCATCATTCTCACGTTTCTCTCAAGCCAAATTCCTCCCCCTCTCACCAAAATCTCATCACCGGAATCCCGTATACATCGTCGACGGCGTAGATCGACAGTGGAGGAAGTTGCGGCGGTTGAAACAAGCTAAATCACGTTGAAAATCTTCGGAGATCTCCAAAATCAAAGACAAAAATTGGAAACCCTAGGTGAGTTACTGAAAACCCGTTGTTGTTCTTGTTGTTGTTGTTAGTGCTGCGTTGGTGATGGATTGAGTATTTGGGCTGTTATTGGTGTTTAATGGTGGTGGTGGGTGAGATGCATGTGGGAAAGGGAAGGGAAGAGAAAGGGAAGGGAAAGGGAAAGGAAAGGGAAGGCCATGGTGCATCCCGTGTGCGAGGCCGCGCCTGTCGCATGCGAGATGCGCGTGGAACGCGCATCCCGCGCTTGCGGGATGAGCGTGCGACAGGCGCAGACTCGCGCGCGCGAGTTGCATGCCAGCCTGCGCGCACGAGTTGCGTGCTAGCCTGCGCGTAACTCTCGCACGCTTGCTGCTGCCTTTTGGTGCGACAGGAACCCCGTCGCACCATGAGGCAGCACCTCTTGGTGTGACAACAACACCTTTTTTTTTCTTTTTTCTTTTGTTCATAATTTATTAACATGTAATACTTTTAACTTGTACCAGATAAATGGGCAAATCAAAAATAGCATTGCATAACCCACCCAGATCAAGGAAAGAACCGGGAATGATGAAGATAACTTATGCTGATCACTTTCCCGGGCGTATCACGAGTATGTGCAAATTAGATGTCATTGTTAATGCCATCCGAGAAAAATTAACAAAGCAACAGTTGCAATTGTTCAAAGAAAATATATTTGGGCATTTCCTACAGTGCTGAAGCTATCCGTTCAGGGGCTTAATTGTGCACAATATATTGCTTCGGCAAGTGTCCCATGGCGCTGGAAATGAAAAAGATGAGTTATGGTTTCAAGTTGGCGACCATTTGATACAGCTATCGACTAGAGAGTGGTGCCTAGTAACGAGTCTTTACTATGGCGAAGATGTCGTCCTGACGAAGTATAAAACAATGCATAGGTTACTTAAGAAGTATTTTGGAGGCAGGAATCACGATATAAATCTTGCCCAGTTCGAGCAAAGACAATAAATGAGCATTAGTCAGCTTTTGCTTGATTATTTGAAATGTCTTCTCTTGCGCTTCTCCCCACTGGAATCCAACATCTTTTTCTTATTACTTTAGTAAATGATGCGGCTAATGTGCTAAAGTCGTTCACAAATCATCGATAGAAACTAGCAAGCCCATGAAAGCTTCTCACATTAGTTACACTTGTGGGACTCGGCTACTCTTGGATTGCACGTCCCTTTTTCTCATCAAGCTGTATACCCCATGCACTCACAACAAATCCTAGAAATACAAGTTTGTTGGTGTAAAAAGTACACTTATTTAGGTTAGCAAACAACTTTTCTTTTCTAAGCACATCTAAAACAGATTTCAAATGTACTACATGATCGTTTATGTTTTGGCTATAAATGAGGATATCATCAAAATAAACAACAACAAACTTGCAAATAAAAGCTCGTAAGACATGATTCATAAGTCTCATAAAAGTGCTCGGGGCATTAGTTAGATCAAAAGACATGACTAACCATTCATACAAACCATATTTTGTTTTAAAAGCAGTTTTCCATTCATTTCATTCTTTCATTCTAATATGATGATATCCACTTTTCAAATCAATTTTGGAAAATACACAAGACCCATGTAATTCATCAAGCATGTCATCTAGCCTAGGAATGAGATGTCGATATTTTATCGTTATGTTGTTGATGGCTCGACAGTCAACACACATCCTCCACGTCCTATCCTTCTTAGGAACTAATAAAACGAGAACTGCACATGGACTTATGCTTTTTCTCACGTACCCTTTTTCCATTAATTCATTAACTTACCTTTGAAGTTCCTTGGTCTCCTCCAGATTGCTCCTATAGGCTGGTCTATTTGGAATGGCTGCATCGGGCACAAAATCAATTTGATGCTCAATCCCTTGGATTAGAGGTAAACCATGTGGTGTTTCCTCAAGAAAAACATCCTTATACTCCTGCAAAAGAGAAGTAATAGAACTAGACAAAGTAAGGTCAAATTCGTTAGTATTTAAAAATGTCTCTTTGTACAAAATTACAATCATCGACTGATGTAAAAACAATGCTTTTTTTATCTCACTTACTCTTGGGTAGAAATTCTTTTGTTTTCCATCTAATTTTTGCTCAATGGCCGTATTTTTCTTTGGTTTTTCTCTCACATTTTCCTCGGCCTCTTTTTGAATTTCACTATCTTTTTCTCTCATTTTCTTTTCCTCATTCTCTCTGTAGGCTCACTTGGTCTATATAAACTACTTTGGTGTCAATGGAACAAGAGTGATGTTGCGTTGATTAAATACAAATGAATATTTATTGGTGAAGCCATCATGTTTCACACGTCTGTCGAATTGCCAAGGCCGCCCAAGTAACAAGTGTCCAGCCTGCATTGGCATTACATCACAAAGCACCTTATCTTCATACTTGCCAATCCAAAAAGTCACTAGTACCTGCTTGTTCACTTTCACCTCTCCATTGTCATTTAACCACTATAGTTTGTATGGCCGTGGGTGTTTAAGTGTCGAAAGCCCTAACTTCTCTACCATGATAGTACTAGCAACATTAATACAACTTCCTCCATCAATAATCATACTACATACTTTGTCTTGAACATAGCACCTAGTATGGAAAATGTTTTCCTATTGCACTGCTTCGTCTTCCTTTACTTACACACTCAAAGCTCTCCTCGCTACTAAAGTCAATTTCCCAAGGGCTATATACTCTTCATCTTCGACATCCTCTAATGGTGGTATCTCATTCTCTTACGTCTCATCTTTAGTTACAATCTCACCATTGTCCTGCAATACCATAATGCTTTTATTCACACATTCACTTGTGATATGCCCCGTGCCTTGACATTTAAAACACTTAATGTAACGTTTCCTAATAGTAGGAGTCACGGTGTTACCTTGTGTGTTGTGCTTGGAGGGCTCGGATTTTAGCTTAGTTGTAGTAGATGCTTGTGGCCTCTCGTCTCGTTTCACATAGCTCGGCTTCCGAGGAGTGGAACTCGAACTTGGGACTGCACGAATGTTACCCCTCCTCTTGAGTTGCTACTCAATCTTGATGGCTTTGTGGACCATCTTCTCAATCTCCACATAATGTTGCAACTCAACCTTATCTGCAATCTCCCGATTAAGTCCATTTAAGAATCGTGCCATGGTAGCTTCTCTATCCTCTTCCACATTTACTCTAATCATGGCAATCTCCATTTCTTTATAATAATCCTCAACGCTTCGACTACCTTGTGTAAGACGTTGTAATTTTTGGCACAAGTCTCTATAATAATGGTTAGGTATAAAACACCTTCTCATCAATGATTTCATTTCATCCCATGTCTCAATTGGACGTTCCCTATTTTGCCTCCTACTTATAACAATTTGATCCCACCAAGTAATAGCATAATTAGAAAACTCAATCACAACCAATTTTACTTTTTTTGCCTCTGAATAATTGTGGCAGTCAAATATGAACTCCATTTTCTTCTCCCATTCAAGGTATGCTTCTAGGTAGGATTTTTCAATCAACCTATTAGGTGCTTCTTTAAATTTTGTTGCACGAGCTCTTGTGACATGTTCAGCGGGAACTTGAATAGGATATAAATATGCCTCATCCTACGTGTTTGTGACAGTTTTGTCCTTAATCTCATCATTCCCCTCCTGTTGAAGATGATCTGTTCTCAAATCATCGCCTGCATCAAAAGGACTCAAATAAAAAACATTAAAAGTTGCATTTACATTGTACTCACCAGGCAAATCCAACTTGTATGAATTTTCATTGATCTGTTCCAAGACTTGGAAAGGACCATCCCTTTAAGGTAATAACTTGGATTTCTTTTGTTCCAAAAATCGTTCTTTACACATCTATAACCACTCCCAATTGTCGAGTTCAAAGACTAGCTTGTGTCGCCCTTTGATGGCTTGTTTAGCATGTTGCTCTCTGCTCAATGTTGAACTCCGCCATCTTATATATCTACTTAACAATTTCAACCCTTTTCTTACCATCTAAGTTAACACGCTAAAAAACAGGTAATGGAGTTAAATCCAATGGGGTTAAAAGACTAAAACCATAAATAATTTCAAATAGTGAATAATTAGTAGCAAAATGAACAGAGCGATTATAAGCATACTCAACATGTGGCCAACAATCATCTTAAGTTTTGATGGTTTTTTAATGATAGCCCGCAACATAGTAGATAAAGTTTTATGCACAACTTCTGTTTGACTATCAGTTTAAGGGTAACAAGTAGTCAAAAACAACAACTTAGTTCCTAACTTAGCCTATAATGTTTTCCAGAAGTAACTTAAATCTTAGGGCATGTTCGGTATTGTTTTTGAATTTGTATTTTCTAAGAACAAAAATGAGAATGAAAATGGTGTTTTGCAGTTGCTGTATTTTGAATTTAAGTATGCGTTTGGTATCATTTTTTTGTATCCTGTATTTTAGAACTAAAAACAGTAATATGCGTTCAGTGGACACAATTGAAAATAATAAAAATATTGAATATGTGTTCGGTAGTACCATTTTCAAAAACATATTTTATTAAACACTTAAGTCATACTTATAGTTAGAAAATACATTTAACTAATACATACACAAACATACCATAAATAATTTAAACAAAATAATTATCAAAAAATACATGATGATAAAGTTTTAGTATTAGCATTAATAAAAAAAGTTTTACATTGTCATTGCTTTTACACTATAATTAAGATATATATTACAACACATATGATTTAAACAAAATAATTATAAATATTACCTGACAGACATCATGCATTAGGTGTCTTCTCCATAGAAATACTTGAAGTCAAGCAACAAAAATCTCCTCCACACCGTTGAGATCCTCAACAAACTTTGCTTTTGATTCCAAATCAATGAACTGGTTGGACTTACTAGCTAAATGCGATATGCTAACTCTTCCTTGGCACCTAATGTAGTTGGCTACAACTTTCATCTCTTCCTATGAGATGTATATGTATTTTCCTCTATCATCCATGACACCATAAAGTCGCCTTATTCAAAAAGCAAATTCAGTTTTAAATTCCTTAGCAAGCATTTTACAGAACGTAGCTCCATATCATAGACCACCAATGGAATGAAAGGATCATTCAAGTTTATCTATGACAAGGTAAAAACATAATCGAAATTACCACGGATGAGAGACAAAACCTAAACTAAGGTCAACTAGAAGGAAATACAATGACATTCTATTAATCAGGAGGGGTTGCTAATGGTTTCAAGGATAAGAAATTCTAAAGCGAAAAATATATATCCACACAAGACATCTTAGAAAAATTGGAAGTCGAGAGCTTAAATACAAAAAGTTGCAGCAATGACCCATCATTTAGGTAAAACAATATATTCATGAAAATAAATAAATAAATAAAATACAAGAAATGGAGGAACGCATGCCCATATTCTCAAGAGAGGTAATTCGATTGATACACTGTTGCATGGACCACAAGTTATAAAGCAAGTAAGCAACATTAGGATGCAATATTTTGTACAAAACTATGAACCTACGACATGATTAACCACAATGCATAAACACTATTTGACTAACAACATATGTGTTCATAGAATAAATACTACAAAAAACATCAGCTTCTTAAGCTCATTGATCAAAATAACAAATAAAATTCTATATGCACATTGGTAGTCACAATTGAAGAATTCTTCATCACTGCAACCAGCTGGTGAGATAGGAAGGAAATATTTTTGTTTACGTAGATAAAATATGACAAACAAAATAAAACAGCTCTACCAGCAAGCATTTACTTGGGTCTGCAACTTAAATTTTGTAGCAAGATCTTCTAAAGGAATACATTAGCTATTTTAGCAACATGTCATAGATTATAAATTGAACATATCAAAATCAAATATGTTCTACTACAAATTGACCTATTCAAATTAAGACTAAGCTCTTGCAATTTCAAAGTTTTACATCTTTTAAAATCACAGGTTCAAGTTTTAATTATTTACAATCGCATAAAGAAACTAGGTAACCTTGATAGATTATTTGGGAAAGATACTGAGATGTGTGAGTATATATATATATATCTTCTATGAATACAAAACTATTATGTATATAAAATTTTCTACAGTTGAAAAATGAGGAGGACTTAGAAAAATTGGATAGTGGTTATTAACTTTAATAAGTTTTTTTTTTTTATCTTTTTATCTTTTTGGAGTGCTCTTTTTTTGTCTCACTCGTTCTCGCGTAGAAATTCTTATGTTTTCCTTCCGATTTTCTCTCAATGGTTGTATTTTTCTTTGGTTTTTCTCTTACATTTTTCTCGACCTCTTTTTGAATTTCATTGTCTTTTTCTCTTGCTCACTCTCTCTATAGGCTGACTTGGTCTCCATAAACCTGCTTTGGTGTCAATGGAACAAGGGTGATGTGCATTGATTAAATACTAATGAAAATTTGTTGGTGAAACCATCATACTTTACACGTCTGTCGAATTGCCAAGGCCGCCCAAGTAACAAATGTCCAGCCTGCATTAGTACTACATCACATAGCACCTTATCTTCATACTTGCTAATCCAAAAAGTCACTAGTATTGCTTGTTCACTTTTACCTCACCACTGTCATTTAACCACTGTACTTTGTATGGTCATGGGTGTTTAAGTGTCACAAGCCCTAACTTCTCTACCATGATAGTACTAGCAACATTAGTACAACTTCCTCCATCAATAATCATACTACATACTTTGTCTTGACAAGCTACTAAAGTTAAGTCCCTAGGGACTATATACTCTTAATCTTTGATGTCCTCTAATGGTGGAATCTTATTTTCTTCTGTTTCATCTTCAGTTACAATCTCACCATTGTCCCGCAATACCATAGCTCTTTTATTCACACATTCACTTGCGATATGCCCCGTGCCTCGACATTTAAAACACTTAATGTCGCGATTCCTAATAGTATGAGTCACGGTGTTACGTTGTAAATTATGCTTAGAGGGCTCGGATCTCACTTAGGTGCAATAGATGCTTGTTACCTCTCGTCTCATTTCACATGGCTCGGTTTCCAAGGAGTGGAACTCGAGCTTGGGGTTGCACGGGTGTTACTCTTCCTTTTGAGTTGCTGCTCAATCTTGATGGCTTTGTGGACTATCTCCTTAATCTCCACATAATGTTGCAACTCAACCTTATCTACAATCTCCCGATTAAGACCATTTAAGGATCCTGCCATGATAGCTTCTCTATCTTCCCCCACATTTGCTCTAATCATGGCAATCTCCATTTGTTTATAATAATCCTCCACGCTTCGGCTACCATGTGTAAGCCTTTGTAATTTTTGGTACAAGTCTCGATAATAGTGGTTAGGTACAAAACACCTTCTCATCAATGATTTCATTTCATCCCATGTCTCAACTAAACGTTCCATATTTCACCTCCTATTTATAACAAGCTGATCCTACCAAGTAATAGTATAGTCAGAAAACTCAATCACAGCCAATTTTATATTTTTTTCTTCTGAATAATTGTGGCAGTCAAATATGAACTCCATTTTCTTCTCCTATTCAAGGTATGCTTCTGGGTCGAATTTTCCTTGAAAAAATTGAATCTTCGTCTTTATGCCACTTAATCCATCATCTCTATTCCTAGCTCTCCTACCTCGTCCATCTCCTTTATAGCTATCCACGGAGTCCTCCTCTTCATCATACTTATCCCTATAATAGTCATCAATCTCTCCTTTAGCTGGAGCTCTTTCTTTTCTACGTGCTTGGGGAACGAGTTGTGGCTGCCCTACAAGTTTGTTCTCCACTTGATCCAAACGCTCATGTATGAGCTCTAATTCATCCCTCATCATCCTTCTCATCTCTCCCATTAATGCTTGAATTCGTATGTTCTTAGTAGTTGCAGACTAATCCTCTTCATTTGTGTTTCGGTCTAGGTTTTGAGACATGGCTAACATCTACAAAAGAAAGTAAAAAATAATGTGAAAAGGACTCACCTCACTCCCTTACATGTTTCACTTAAAACAAATAATGATTCACTTAATGCCACTCATGTTTCAGTCAAATTAATTGGTTGATGCTTAATGAAAGTACGAACCTTGGTATGTGATGTCACCACAATCAGTTATAGATAATCTAATTGATAAGTCAAGAGTTTGAAAGCCACGGAAATCTAATAAGTTCAAAGAGTTTGTTTAAGAACCAAAGAGAATGAAGTCTCTCACCAACTACATCAAAACTGATCTTCTCTGTTTATTGGATGTAAGTACATTATATACGGTTGGTTACAAGAATTTTTGGAAATAAATCCTAATCTGAAATCAAATTGAAATCCAAATCTAAAGCAAATATGGAAAGAATCTAAATCAAATAAGAATCTTAATCTAAGCGAAAATGAAAGAACTATATGAAATCAAAATCCTAATCTAAGTAAATAGGAAAAATTCTAAATAAAAATCAGAATCTTAATCGGCTTAAGTGCCTTACTCCAATTAAAATAGAAACTCGACAATTAAAAGAGAAATAACTTATTTGTTTCTACCATCTAAGCTAACACGCTCAAAAATAGGTAGTGGAGTTAAATCCAATAGGGTTAAAGGATTAAAACCATAATAAACTATGAACTTGAGTCTGGAGAAAATTCATCTGCCATCGATTAAAGCTAATCGATCTACGAAAGAGGCTAAGATTAAAGAGCACAGAATAGATGGGGATAACCTATCTCCCGATTCTTTCAAAGACAAATTAATGGAGGAGCAGCAAGCTATAGAGAATGAACTAATGGGCAAGGATGAGGAGTTGAAGTTTGATATAAGAGATGTCATAGTTGAAAAGAAAAGAATTCTACCATCCATCTTTTTCTCCCCAAAGATCCATTCACATTTAGTGAAACCCTGGCAGTCAACGGTGGTTGTGAAATTATTAAGAAGGAATATTGGCCATAAAGTTCTGTGTAGCCGTTTGGAGGCCTTATGGGGTATGTCTCATGGTCTCTCTATGATAGATCTGGAGAATAACTACATCCTACTCTGCTTTAAAACATTTCAGATGCACAACACGTGCTAACTCAAGGACCATGGATTGTGCTTGGCCACTATTTAACGGTTCAATTGTGGTCACCTCATTTTGACAGCGCAAAGGAGAAGATTTCTTCAATCGTGGCCTGGATGCGTCTCCCTAGAATGCCACTCCATTATTATCACGAGAAGGTGCTACGTTTGTTGGGACAGGTAATTGGAAATGTAGTTCGCATTGATTACAGTACTTAGTCAGCTACTCGAGGTAAGTCTACTAGAATTGTTGTTGAAGTTGCTTTGGATAAGCCTTTGTGCTCTCAATTTCTCCTCAACGACAAGATTAAAAAAGTTGAATATGAAAGCTTACCCATCATTTGCTTTGATTGTCGAAAGTATGGTCATCTAAATGTTTCCTGCCTTGAGAAAAGAGGAATGAAGCACCTTCTTATGTAGCTGCATCTGAAAGTCCATTGAACCAGTGGATTAGAGCCCTAAAGATGACAAAAAGGTCATTTTTGATCCGTTTGAGCCTTTCTAGCCATCCCTATTATAAAGTATCCATAGTTAACCCCCTTGAGTTTATATATTAAAAAATATTTTTTTTCTTTGGTAACCTATCATCTTGTCCCACTCCAACGTGGAATATCACCTTATATCTTATGTTTTTCGCCACCCAATTATGTTTGAAAATAGGATGATTATGTATTCTTGAAAATGGCACTATGAATAAAAATAAATAAATAAATAATAATAAATAATATAAAAAAAAGAAAAAAAATCCAAGTGAAAAGCACCTTACAATCTCCAAAAATCCTATATTTTGCAAACATATATTTTATTTTTCCTATTATCCCTTCTTTGTTAGTCATGTCCCTAGCCTACGTTACATCTTAGTATAAGTCCTTTTTGACTTTAGGGAACTATAGTCTGAAGTAGAAACTGGTAATATGGACTAAAAGATGTGGTGACGAAAACAAATTGGTTTGGCTAGTAATTCCCCAGACTTGAGATCATTTTATTTATAAATTGCAGGCATTATCCTTTCATTTTGATGAGAGTGTGTGATATTGTTTTTGCTATTCCCTCAATCTACCACTTCTTAGAGTGACTATTTTTATTAGGTTTATTTTTTTTAAGAGAGTCAGTCTTAACCGTGAGATTTTGGGGTTTGACATATTATCCTTAAAAGTAGCTTGATTAATGTAGCTCTGATAATTGATCACTTTGCATGATTTTACTTGACTAATTTATGTGGGTGTGATTTTCTTTAGGCTGAAGATAATGCTTATACTTTTATTTGATTGTTGTCATTAATCTGATTAAACAAGCAACCACAATTTTCAAAAAGAAAAAAAAAAGAGAGATTTCAATTTGGGTTTCAAATTTGCTAGACTTTTATCAATTAAATTGCTAGGGCCTAGTAATAAGTTGGTTGGGGGATATGATTGACACTAAAAAATGTACATTTAATAAATATAAAATTATCAAATTTTCACTTACAATGTTGATTAAAGTGCTCATTATTCTTAAATTATCTTAATACTACCCTAATAAATTTTTATATTAAATTAATTTACAGTGTGTTAATTTTTATATTGTAAATATTTCAGGAATAAAGAAGAAATTGGAATTGAAAATAGAAAACAAAGAAGAATTGCTAAAGATATTTGGAATGCATTATTGAAGAGATGTAATTAATAAAATAAAATATAAAATAAAAGAAAGGAATGTGAGCAAACAGACTCGTGATAGTCAGGTGGCCACTTCAGATATGAATTTGTAAACCTACATCAAGTTCATATATTGTTTTTTGATTGGTTCGAGATATATTCTTCTGAGAACAACATCTCATATCCTTTTAAAGAGTCAAACCCTATTACTATTAGAAAGAAAATTCCTGAGTTGAAACTTTCTGATAGCGATAGAACCATAGAAATTGAGCATCCACCTCTACGGAGTTTAACCGTCGATCACGGTGAACCTCCTGTCCAAATTAGGGCCTCACCTTATAAAATCCCTAAACCAAATGATATCGATGCTAATTTAAGTAGTATTATCCAACAGAATAATTTCTGTAATACTAACTTAAATACAATAGGAAAATAGTTGACTAGGATAGAAAACCAATTCCACAAGTCAACAATTGTTGCTGCTTAGTGAGAAGGTGATCCCACCAACCTTTAAGTTGACCTGTAAAACCTGCAATAAGAATCTCTGCAATGGCTTTGTCAGAAGTTCCTGATTGGGTTTTATAGGCATTGGCTGCCATGGTCATCTGTTGCAACAATCCTAGGATGTAATACTTGGACATTCCATCTATATTCCACCTGATTTGACCATAGACAACAGGCCTAGTGCATTAAATCAGTCTCGATATAATGCATCCTCTGTCTATGGTCAAATCAGGTGGAATATAGATGGAATGTCCGAGTATAACATCCTAGGATTGTTGCAACAGATGACCACGGCAGCCAATGCCTATAAAACCCAATCAAGAACTTCTGACAAAGCCATTGCAGAGATTCTTATTGCAGGTTTTACAGGTCAACTTAAAGGTTGGTGGGATCACCTTCTCAGAAGAATATATCTCGAACCAATCAAAAAACAATATATGAACTTGATGTAGGTTTACAAATTCATAATAGATTTGTTGGATTTCTTTTCTTTGGTTTAAAAAATTCTTAAAAAACCAAAGTCTTTTTTCTTTATTTCTTTCAGAATAAAAATCATCATGGAGAAGATTTTTGTCAAGCTCAAAATTCTTTTCAATAACATTTATCACATTTTCTGTGACAGCAGAAAAAGTAGGGGAAGTTGGAGGAGAAGTTTCCTTCTCTGCCTGTCTTTGTTCTCGTTGACTACTAATATAAATTGGATGAGGGACATTTGTATTATAGTCAACAGATTCAATAGATGAACTTGGAATATCTGAGGTGGAAAACCTTGGTTGACTCTTTATAGGCTGATAAGGGGGGTTTATGACAGAAGGGATTTTTGTAAATTTCCTTTCTAATGAAGGGATGCTTGAGCATGACTCTTTATCAGAAAATCTGGTTGAGTTAGACCTCTTGAAAGATAGTTTGACTCTACCATCAAAATACTGAGTCACATTTTGCAACTCTGTATTTGGCTCAAGTTGTTTTGGAATCGCTGGTGGAGCGGCTCCTTCAAGAATCCATT
>NW_006262688.1:1168222-1171932 GCF_000493195.1 Citrus x clementina | reverse complement strand
GAAAACTTAGTGAATTCCAAGACTACAAAACCACCTTCTTCACCAGACTCTTTCTCAGAGATGATGCAAATCGTATAACCTGGAAAGAGAAGTTCTTAGCAGGTTTACCTACTCTTCTTGGTGAAAAGGTTAGAAATTCCATTAAAGCCCTTTATGACAATCGTATTCCTTATGATGAACTCACCTATGGTGAACTAGTCAGTTTTGTCAATAAAGAAGGTTTAAAGATCTATCAAGATTTGAAATTACAGAAACGACTAAAATAGGAGCTTAGGAAATCTAAGCAAGAATTAGGCAGTTTCTGTAAACAATTCAATTATGACCCTTTTAAAACTTCCACTTCCAAAAATTGTAATGGTGAGTGTTCTTCCAGACCTCACAAGAGGCATTACAAATCCAAAAGCTATGGGAAGCCATTCCAGAAACTTAGAGAATCTTCTTATAAGAAACCTCAGAGGCCTTACAAGAAGCCCAACTTCTCTAAGAAAAAGGAATTTAAACCTAAACACAAAGCCCCTTTCAACTACAGAGAAGCCATATGCCATAAGTGTGGTATAAAAGGCCATACTGCAAAGTATTGCAGAATGAATCGAAAGCTTCATGAACTTGGCCTTGATGAAGAAATCCTCTCCAAAATTGCCCCTCTTCTTTTAGAGTCTTCTGACTCTGAGTCTTCCATGTCGGGAGATAGTGATCCCCTTCAGGTCGATGAGCTTATTGACTCAGATACCTCTGCATCCAGCAGTAGTGATTATGAAATATATTTTTATTTAAAGAAAATCAATGTTTTGACTAAAGACCAAGAAACTTTTCTTGAACTCATAAAACATATTTCTGATTCAAATCTTCAAAAGAAATATCTTGATAAGCTTTTGAAAACTCTGGATTTTAACAAATCTGAAACTTCTAAAGTTCCAATTGTAAAGAAGAGTTCTTATGATCTTACTGAGATTTTGGATAAAAAGAAAACAAAGAAAATTGTCCTTAATATCCAAGATCTTCAAAAAGAAATCAAAGATATTAAAATTGAGATTAAGGATTTGAAAGAAAAACAAAAGCATGATTCCGAGACTATTCAACTTCTTTTACAGAAGCAATTGCAGGATAATTCAGATAATGAATCCAATCCTGATAATGGTGATGACAATGACCAAAATTTAGAAAATATTGAGTCTGTACCCAATGATTTTCTATTTGTTTTAAAGCAAATCACCATGAGAAAATATTTGATTAAAATCACTTTAATTTTTTCCAATGATTTTGTAATTGACGCCATTGCCCTTTTTGACACTGGTGCCGATTTAAATTGCATAAGAGAGGACATTGTCCCCAAAAGATTTCATGAGAAAATAAAAGAAAAACTTTCTGCCGCCAACAATTCAAAGCTTAATGTAAATTCTAAAGTTGAAGCTTCAATTCATAACAATGGTTTTGAATTTAAAACTTCTTTTGTTCTTACAAATGACATACACCATGCTGTCATTTTAGGAACCCCTTTTATAAATCTTATTGTTGTGCAAATTTTAATGTACTCGCAAGCGCACGAATCTATTGTAGTATAGATCTATGGTGACGAGTGTCGATCCCACGAGGAGGTGGATTTTAATTGTGTATAGAATTAATTTTGTAAATGGGTTGTTGGATTTATGGTGGAAATGATTTGGTATATGCTAAAACTTAAATTAAAATGGCGAGAATAAATTCTAAAATTGGAATTGCAATGGCGAGAATAAATTGAAGATAATTCTATTGAAATGACGTACTTGGGTATCTGGATCCGTATCAACATGCATCATGGGCTAAATAATCCGTATTAATGCCAATTAAATCATGAGGGGGGAATCCACACCTCATGAACCACGCTCTAATCAATATGGTGCTAAGGGCTTATCGTGCCAAATAATAATAACCTTGTACTAGAGGGCCGGTGAAACCAAGGCGGTACTAGACAAGATTAGTATTATTTGTCGACGAGAAGTCAAAACATCCACAAAAACTAGAGGGGAAGAGAAAATAAATTTACCAAATTAAGCCCATGACACATGTTGAGACTTCACCTTCAACCCAAGCTTGAAAGAAAATTAGCCACTCATAGTTGAACTAGGGGCAAAATGGGAATTTATTAAAATACGAAGAAAATACAAGATGGAGAGGGAATTACAGAAAATGGATCCCAAAAATAGATTCAGAGATATCAAATTAGGGGGGGGAGGCCCCCTTTTTATAGATACATGGAGTAAATCATGGCCATCGGATTAAAAATAGTTTGGACGCTCAGGATTGCGCCACGTCATCAGTCAACAGTCCACGGTTTGACCACGCGGATGAACAGTAACACGGTTTGACCCGACTTTGAACAGTAACGCGGTTTGACCCGGATGAACAGTAACGCGGTTTGGTTGAAAATAATCCTGTGTGATGCATGCACCGTACGCGAGATTTTTCGTCCACTGATATGCTGCCACGTCACCATCAACAGTACATAAGAATTTTAGTCCAACAGGATCGTGACACCTCATCAGTCAATGCCACATCATCGGTCAATGCCACGTCATCATCCGTCTATGTGAACAGTGTCGTGAACAGTAACGTATACAGTATCGTACACGTGAATAGTACCGTACATGTGAATAGTGCCATTTTTCCTTTTATGCTCCTCCTAAGGTTTTCGACCGTCCTGAGTTCAAAAGTGATGTCCGTTTTGCCGTCTGATCTCTCCTTTATTGTGAAATGACTATAATGCCCCTAAAATACATAAATTACTTAATTAAAATAACACACACGTAATTACATCACAAGAAGGTTAAATACATAAAAGTAAGGGTTGTTAGTAAGACTTGAAATGTAAAATGACGGTTTTCTCCTTTATAAATATGCATTTTCTAACACTCAACACACCCCCCAACCAGCTTATTGCTAGTCCCTAGCAAATAAAGCGAAAACAAAATTCAAATTCAAAATAATTTTTTTTTTGTTTTAATAGAAACACTCGTATTTATTCCATCAGATTAATGATAGCAATCAAATAAAAGTATAAGCATTATCTCCAGTCTAAAGCAACATCACACCCACATCAACCATCCACATGAATTAGCCCAGTAGACTTTGTTTTAGCTACTCTCAAGAATGACATGTCAAACCCCAAAATCTCACTGGAAGTAGTGACACTCTCACAAATAAATTAATCCCAATAAAAATAGTCACTCCAATGAATGGTAATTGAGAGAGAAAATAATAAAGAAGTGATATCACATGCTCTCACCAAGATGAAATAAATATGCCCTCAGCTTAGAAATAATACGATCTCAAGTCAAATAAAATGTTAGTCAACCCACTTTATTTATCTTTTTTTTTTTTAATTATGCATCACTACATCTTTTTAGCCCATATAACTAGCTTCTACTTCAAACTATAGTTCCCTAAAATCAAGAAGGACTTTTATTAGGACGAAACGTAGGCTAGGGACATGGCTAACAAAGAAGGAAAATAAGGAAAACAAAGTGTATGTTTGAGAAAAATGCAGAGAATTTTTTTTTTTTTTTTTTTTTTTTTTTTTTTTTTTTTTGATTTCACCTATTTTTTATTCTTTTGAAACAACAACTTTTGTTTTTGTTTTGTTTTTGTTTTGTTTTTTTTTTGTTTTTTTTTTTTTTGCTTTTATTTGGCATAACTTCACTGAACAAAATAATTATTTACATTTTCTCAAACAT
>NW_006262688.1:1166424-1168122 GCF_000493195.1 Citrus x clementina | reverse complement strand
TATAAGATATCAGGTAATACTCCAAATCGGAGTGGGTCAAGATGATAAGTTGACAAAGAAAATGTTTTTTTTTTTTTAAAGGCTCAAAAGGGTTAACTATGGATATTAAATAAAAGGGATGGCTTGAAAGGCTCAAACGGATCAAAGATGGCCTCTCCATCGTCTTTTAGGGCTCTAAATAATTTTCCATATCTACTAGTTAGATGGGCCTCCAAATGTAGCAACACACTCTTTTTTTTCTTTTTTTTTTCTTTTTTTTTTACCATTTTTTTTTAAAGGGTTAACTCAAAAGAAATGTAGAGATCGTGTATAAAATAATAAACTGCTAAGCTGTATAGAGAATGGGCAAAAGGGTTACTCTCCAAGAAAATGATAGGCTCAACAACTCACTTGGCACTTATTTATGACATGTTCATTCCTTCAAGCAACTCATATTTGTCTCCGACATCAACATGTAAAGTAGCAAACATAGCGTAACATCACTTAAGACCAAAGATAATACAAATAATAAAATTTGAAATTAATCATGTCATCCAATGTTAAAACAAATAACACAAATTTTTTTTTTAACAACATTCTACCCCCCAACCTATTCTAAACATGAAAGAAAAATATGCATGCAGGAATGTGAAAATGATGTAGAAAAATTTATTAGAAAAAAAAAATTTTTTTTTTTTTTTTAACTAAGAAGATGCGTTTCTAGAGGAACTACACTCCATATTCAGCCATCTTCGACTCAAAAGTTGGAAAATGCATTTTTATAGAGGATAAATTAAAAAGAAGAAAAATAAACATAAACACATAATAAAGAAAAAAGAAAATGTCTTAATTTTTTTTTTAAGTTTTTTTTTTAATTTTTTTTTAAACTATGAAGATGCGTTTCTAGAGTCACTACACTCCATATTCAGCCATCTTCAACTCAAAAAGTTAGCAACAGTTAGTTTCTACAACAAAAAATTAGTAAAAACTTAACCAAAATTTCATAATTGTCGACTATTCCCTCCCCCCAACCAGAACCAAACATTGTCCTCAATGTTTGAAATGAAAGAAGTAGAGTTTAGAAGACATCACCTGGGTGGTGCAACACAGAAGAAAATATTTACAGGCGGAGAGTTAAATCTAATTTGTACTTCTTACTGCTGCTACTGTTACCATCATTATTTGGGCGCTCCAACACAAAGGTCCAGGGGTCTGGCTCCGGTTTATACGCTTGTAACAGATCAAGTAGCTCATTAGCAGTGTGAGCACAAATAAAGAGTTTTTTCACATTAGCGGGAATGAAATAGTTTTTTATTGCATGGTTAAGAAATGCGATAAAGCCATCATAAAAGTTATTGACATTTAACAAACCGATGGGTTTTTGGTGGATGTGCAGATGGGCCCAAGATGCTAGTGTCATAAGTGCCTCTAGTGTTGCAAGATCTCCTGGAAGGAAAACAAAAGCATCAGCATGATTAAGCATTTCAGTTATTCTTTCTTGCATACCTGAGACGACTAACTCTTCTCCAGTTGATGAGTCAGACGAACTGCCCAATGGTTTTAGGACTCTTGGGATGATGCCTAACACTTGACTTCCTCTGATAAAAGCTGCTTCTGAGACCATTTTTGATAACCCTCGATTACCTCCTCCATACACCAAGTGTAATTTTCTCGCTGCTATGCTTCGACCAAGATCTATGGCTGCCTCAACGAACTCTT
>NW_006262688.1:1141297-1165104 GCF_000493195.1 Citrus x clementina | reverse complement strand
TCTGTGATATAATTATTTTACAACCAATGAGATAAGATCGAAATTTTTCCAATGCAAACACTACTGCTAGCATTTCTTTTTCAGTAGTTGAATAGTTCAACTGTGCATCATTCAATGTCATACTAGCATAGTAAATAACATGAGGAATTCGATCAACTCTTTGTCCTAAAACTGCTCCTACTGCATAATCAGATGCATCACACATAAGTTCAAATGGTAAGCTCCAGTTTGGGGCCTGAATGATGGGTGATGATGTCAACAATTGCTTTAATTTTTCAAAAGCCATAAGACATGAATCATTAAAGATAAAAGGTACATCCTTAGCAAGTAAATTGCATAAGGGTCTAGAAACTTTGCTAAAATCTTTAATGAAACGTCTATAGAAACCAGCATGCCCAAGGAAAGATCTTACTTCTCTGACTGTTTTGGGTGGAGGAAGATTAGAAATGAGATCCACCTTGGCTTTGTCAACCTCAATACCTTTGCTCGAAATGATGTGACCGAGAACAATACCTTGTTTTACCATAAAATGGCATTTCTCCCAATTTAAGACCAAGTTCTTCTCGATACATCTCTGCAGAACTAGTGTTAGATGATGTAAACATTGATCAAACGAGTCACCAAAGACAGAAAAATCATCCATAAAGACTTCAAGGAATCGTTCCACCATATCAGAAAAAATGCTCAACATGCATCGTTGAAATGTAGCAGGTGCATTACATAATCCAAATGGCATTCTCCTATATGCAAATGTGCCAAAAGGGCAAGTGAAAGTAGTTTTCTCTTGATCTTTTGGTGCTATGGGAATCTGATTATATCCTGAGTAACCATCTAGAAAGCAGTAAAATTCATGGCCTGCTAATCTATCAAGCATTTGATCAATAAATGGTAAAGGAAAATGGTCTTTACGTGTGACAGAATTCAATTTTCTATAATCAATGCATACACGCCATCCTGTAGTCACTCTAGTGGGAATCAATTCATTATCAGCATTGGTAACTACTGTGACTCCTGACTTTTTAGGGACAACTTGTACAGGACTGACCCATGAACTATCAGAAATTGGGTAAATGATACCTGCATCTAATAGCTTAAGGACTTCAGTTCTAACCACTTCTTTCATATTAGGATTTAACCGACGTTGCATTTCCCTAGTAGATTTAGCATTTTCATCAAGGTGAATGTAATGCATGCAATCTACTGGATTTATACCTTTGATGTCTGCTATGGTCCATCCTAATGCTCCTTTGTGGTCTTTTAAAACATCCAACAACTTACCTTTTTGTTCGTCATTTAGGGATGATGAGATGATTACCGGCAGAGTACTTTCTTCTCCCAAAAACGCATATTCCAATGTGTTGGGTAATGGTTTGAGCTCGAGTTTCGGTGGTGATTCTGATGATGGGATGAGTTTCTTCTCTGATGGTGCTAGTTGTTCAACTCTTGACTTCCATTTATTAGTGTCCATAGATGGTGCTGAGTCAAGCAGGGCGTTGACCTCATCAACCGATCTGTCAATATCAAAATCAAAACCAAAGTGAGTTAAACATGTTTGTAAAGGATCATCACTAAGGTTTGAAAGAAAAGTGTCATCAACTAATGCTTCGATTAAATCCACATCAACAATTCCATCATCTGCACTGTGAGGTTGTTTGGCAATGTTGAAGATGTTCAGCTCCATAGTCATGTTGCCGAAGGACAACTGCATATTTCCAGTTCTACATTGAATGTGAGCATCCGCAGTTGCCAAGAAAGGTCGGCCTAGAATAATGGGGATGTGCTTCCTTAATCCTGTATTGGTTGAGTGTCAATTACAATGAAATCAACAGGAAAATAAAACTTGTCTACCTGGATAAGCACGTCCTCCACAATACCACGAGGTATTTTCGTGGACCGATCTGCAAGTTGTAACACCACTGGAGTTGGGTGTAATTCTCCCAGTCCAAGTTTCACAAACACAGAGTAAGGCAATAAATTTACACTAGCTCCTAAATCCAACAAAGCATTCTCAATTGTGTGGTTCCCTATACTACATGAGATAGTGGGGGAGCCTGGGTCTTTGCATTTTAAAGGAATTTTATGTTGGAGTATAGAACTAACGTTTTCTGTTAAAAATGCCTTCTTTTGAACATGCATGTTTCTCTTTTTAGTACACAAATCTTTAAGAAACTTGGCATAAGATGGAACTTGCTTTATAGCATCAAGTAAAGGGATGTTAACACTTACCTGTTTGAAGATTTCGAGAATCTCACCTGTAGATTTTCCCTTTTTTCCTTTCGCTAACCTCTGAGGAAATGGAGCTTTGGGAACGTATTCTCGTGGGTTGGCTTCTTCTCTCTCCTCCGGTGGTGAGTCCTCAACGTTCACAGGTACAATTTGATTTTCCTTTGTCACCGGCATCTCTACTTTGTTGTCGATTTCTTTTCCTTTTCGCAAGGTCATTATTGCTTTGACCTCTCCATGCTGTTGTGGTGAACTGGTACTCGCTTCATGCACTCCTTTAGGATTAGGCACTGGTTGACTTGGAAATTTTCCTTTCTCAACAGTCATTGCCAAGGTTTGAACTGAAGAAGCAAGTTGTCCCACCATCTTCTCGAGGCTTGAAACAGATTGAGCTTGTGAGTTGAAGCCTGCTCTCAACTCATTTCGTAGTCCATCAATGGTGCGGTTCTGTTGCTCAATCGTGGAGTGAGTAACATTCCTAAAATTCTGGAATGCATCCTCCCATGGTCTAGGTTGAGAGTGGTTCTGGTTCTGATTGTATGGTCTAAATGGTGGCTGAGAGGCTTGAGGATTTTGTGGAATTGGTGGAGCTGGAGCTGTTGGTCCATTCTGTTGGAATCCTTGAGACCATGAAAAATTGGGGTGGTCTCTCCATCCAGGGTTATATGTGTTGGAGTATGGGTTGTAATTTGATGGCTTTCTCATTACACCTATGGCATTGGCTTGATCTGAGTATGAGTCATGGTCATGTGGTTCTGTTGATTTAGCAGTCGATAACGATGCTATTTGTCGAGCAAGACCTTCAACCATCTCCTTGACTTCTTTGATTCCCGAAGTTGACTCGCCAATTTGAACCTCATTTACTCCCTTAATTCGTCTAGTATTCCTGAGTGATCGACTCCGTTGTTGGGAATTATCCGCTTGTCGCTGGAAGAATTCCCAAATCTCTGATGCACTTTTTGACATTAGCTCTCCTCCACTTGTTGCCATTAGCCATTCTTGCACATTCGGCAGTAATCCCTCTAAAAAGTATTGGCATTGGTGCCATTTCTCGTACCCATGATGTGGACACTTCAAGAGTAGCCCATTGAATCGCTCCCATGTTTCGAAAAATTGCTCGTCCTCTCTCTGGGTAAACTCTGAGATTTCCCTGCGAATAGCATTGGTTTTATGCACTGGGAAATATTTATTTAAAAATTTAGTTACCATTTGTTCCCATGATGAAATGCTATTAGCAGGCAATGTATTAAGCCATGAACGGGCTCTATCCTTTAAAGAAAATGGGAATAGTCTAAGTTTAACATCATCATCTGAAAAATTCTCATATTTGAATGTTTGACAAATGGCATGAAAATCATTCAAATGATTATATGGATCCTCATTTTCTAGGCCATAAAATGTAGGGAGACAATTTAACACACTAGGTTTTAATTCAAAACTCCTAGCAGCTACATTTGGGTATCTTATGCATGACGTGCTCAAATTAGCTAAGGGACTAAAATAGTCCTTAAATGGCCTCTCCTGTGGTGCTTGTAAATCCATTTTATTTTTAACGTGTTTTTGTGTGCGAATTGTTTTCTCAAGTTCAAGGTCTATAGGTTCAAGATTAGGTAATAATGACCTACGACCATGCATGCAAAATAAATAAAATGAAAATGAAGATGGAACAAAATAAATACAAATAAAATAAAGAAGAGAGAAATTACAATACTAACCTTATTGCGCTATTACAACCTTTCTATAAAAATACACAAAAATAAATACGTGAAAAAAAAATTAAATTAATAAAATAAACAAAAATTACAAAGAAAAAATAAATAAATTGAAAATTAAATTACAGAATTTTAAAGAAGAGAAAAAGAAAAGAAATACTAACCTTTATATGTAGATTCACTTTTTTTTCTTTTTTTTTTAATAATAAAAAAAAATACAAGAAAACAAATAAAAGAAATTATTCACAAAAATTAATTCTATGAATTAAAATTACTTACCTCCCCGGCAACGGCGCCAAAAACTTGTTGTGCAAATTTTAATGTACTCGCAAGCGCACGAATCTATTGTAGTATAGATCTATGGTGACGAGTGTCGATCCCACGAGGAGGTGGATTTTAATTGTGTATAGAATTAATTTTGTAAATGGGTAGTGGGATTTATGGTGGAAATGATTTGGAATATGTTAATAATTAAATAAAATGGCGAGAATAAATTTTAAAATTGGGAATTGCAATTGAGAGAATAATTTGAAGAGAAAATCTATTAAATTGACGTACTTGGGTATCTGGATCCGTATCAACATGCATCATGGGCTAAATAATCCGTATTAATGCCAATTAAATCATGAGGGGGGAATCCACACCTCATGAACCACGCTCTAATCAATATGGTGCTAAGGGCTTATCGTGCCAAATAATAATAACCTTATACTAGAAAGCCGGTGTAACCAAGGCGGTATCTAGACAAGATCAGTATTATTTGTCGACGATAAGTCAAATCATCCACAAAAACTAGAGGGGAAGAGAAAATAAATTTACCAAATTAAGCCCATGACACATGTTGAGACTTCACCTTCAACCCAAGCTTGAAAGAAAATTAGCCACTCATAGTTGAACTAGGGGCAAAATGGGAATTTATTAAAATACGAAGAAAATACAAGATGGAGAGGGAATTACAGAAAATGGATCCCAAAAATAGATTCAGAGATATCAAATTAGGGGGGGGAGGCCCCCTTTTTATAGATACATGGAGTAAATCATGGCCATCGGATTAAAAATAGTTTGGACGCTCAGGATTGCGCCACGTCATCAGTCAACAGTCCACGGTTTGACCACGCGGATGAACAGTAACACGGTTTGACCCGACTTTGAACAGTAACGCGGTTTGACCCGGATGAACAGTAACGCGGTTTGGTTGAAAATAATCCTGTGTGATGCATGCACCGTACGCGAGATTTTTCGTCCACTGATATGCTGCCACGTCACCATCAACAGTACATAAGAATTTTAGTCCAACAGGATCGTGACACCTCATCAGTCAATGCCACATCATCGGTCAATGCCACGTCATCATCCGTCTATGTGAACAGTGTCGTGAACAGTAACGTATACAGTATCGTACACGTGAATAGTACCGTACATGTGAATAGTGCCATTTTTCCTTTTATGCTCCTCCTAAGGTTTTCGACCGTCCTGAGTTCAAAAGTGATGTCCGTTTTGCCGTCTGATCTCTCCTTTATTGTGAAATGACTATAATGCCCCTAAAATACATAAATTACTTAATTAAAATAACACACACGTAATTACATCACAAGAAGGTTAAATACATAAAAGTAAGGGTTGTTAGTAAGACTTGAAATGTAAAATGACGGTTTTCTCCTTTATAAATATGCATTTTCTAACACTCAACACGGGCGAGCTGTGCCTGTTCCTCGCTGTCTGCGCGCTTGCAGCACGCGATGGTGCCGCGCGCTGGAGCGCCTGCTGCGCGCGATGGTGCCGCGGCTTCGGTCGCTGTCTGCGCGCATGTTCTGTTTATCAGAATCAAATTAATAATCTTCTCTGATCAAGACAAAGTGATTTAATGTTTTTACAAAAAGATTTAAGTTTAAAAAGAATTGAAAGCCAATTACAAAATGATTTCATCCAAAAGAAAATCTCTGATTTGAAAGATCTAATTAAAAAAGAAATTTGTGCCGATCTACCTTCAGCCTTTTGGAATAGGAAACAACATTTGGTAGATTTGCCTTACGAGAATTCTTTTGACGAAAAACAGATACCTACTAAAGCTCGTCCAATCCAAATGAATATGGATTTGGAACAACATTGTAGAACCGAAATAAAAGACTTGGAGTCTGAGGGACTCATTGTAAAATCTAGATCCCCATGGTCTTGTGCCGCTTTTTATGTAAACAAAAATTCTGAAATTGAAAGAGGAGTACCAAGACTAGTCATAAATTATAAACCCCTTAATAAAGCGTTAAAATGGATTAGGTACCCAAACCTAACAAAAAAGATTTGCTTCAAAAACTGCATTCTGCTTTCATATTTTCCAAATTTGACATGAAATCAGGTTTTTGGCAAATTCAAATTCATCCAAAAGACCGTTATAAAACCGCTTTTACTGTTCCTTTTGGATAGTATGAGTGGACTGTTATGCCATTTGGGTTGAAAAATACGCCTCAAAATTTCAAAGAATTATGAACGATATTTATAACCCTTATTCTGATTTTTGCATTGTTTATATCGATGATGTTTTGATTTTTTCTCAAACCATCGACCAACATTTTAAACATCTAAAGACCTTTTTACCTTGCTACCCAGAAAAGGCTAGTTTAAGGCAATCTCTAAAGTCTAAAGTCTCTTTTGTTTCATACAAAAGATCAGGGTCCTAGGGGCCACCATATTTCCCAAAGGGAACTAATTACCCCCTATTTGGGGGGTGCTATCTTGACTTTTGCGGACTATGTGTCCCTGATAAAACTCAATTGCAAAGATTTCTAGGAAGTCTAAATTATGTTCTTGATTTCTGTCCAAATATCAACAGGATGTCCAAACCTTTGCATGATAGGTTAAAAAAGAATCCTGTTGCCTGGACTGATGAGCATACTAAAGTAGTTAGACTTATAAAGAATTCTGTAAGAAGCATCCCATGTTTATTTCTTGCAAATCCTGCATTACCTAAAATTGTTGAAACTGATGCATCTGATTTAGGTTATGGAGGAATATTAAAGCAAAAAGATAAGGATAAAGAACAGATAGTTCAATATGTTTCTGCACATTGGAATGAATGCCAAAAGAATTATTCAACCATAAAAAAAGAAATTCTTTCCATTGTTTTATGCATTTCAAAATTCCAACATGATTTATTAAATCAAAAATTTCTACTTAGAATCGATTGCAAAGCTGCAAAACATGTTTTAGAAAAAGATGTTCAAAACATTGTAACAAAACAAATTTTTGCACGATGGCAAGCCATTTTAAGTGTTTTTTATTTTGATATTGAGTTCATTAAAGGTGATACAAATTTTATTCCTGATTTTCTAACCGAGAATTTTTGCAGAGTAGATAATGCCGTCGAAGAAAAAAGACAAAGGTAAAGCTGTTCTCAAAGATACCGAACCTACAAAAACCACCAAAGAACCTCAATCTACTCCCTCTAAAGCAAAATTACTTTCTTCAGCCATACCTATTAAATCCTGGATTGAAATGGTTGAAGAAGAACAAGAAACCCAATACAAAGCCATCTCCTCTGAACAACAAGTAAAAGAATGGATGGAATCCATTACAAAATCCCCTGAGCTTATACTTGCCTTACAAGGCATTTCAAAATCTAAAGCCCTTTCTCAAATCCCTGAGGAAGAAAAACAAACCTCTAAAGAAATTACAAAACCTCTTTCCCAAAGCCAAAATGTTGTTTTATCTGGTGAAAGTTCATCTTCTCAGATTGTACTTTCCCAGCCCACCTCTTTCAAGAAAACCTCCGAGTGGTATGATAAAACCCATTTTCAAAACATTTTAACTATGGAAGATGGTTTTTACCCCACTGATCCTTTCCAAGCAATTTCAAAGTTTTTCCTTAAAGGCTGGTTTTTTAAACCATGAGATTTAACAAACCCCAGCCTTATTATCAAAGTATTTTAGAAGCCACTGAGTCTGTAAAGTTTAAACATTTCTTTCTCAGTGAAACCCATGCTGAGCCGGCCTATTCTACGGCCACCATCTTAAAATTTCTAAGCCCAAAACAATGGGGTGACTTACTCCATAATAAAAAACGTTTTCCCTCAAATTTCCAAATGCGTTTACCACACTGTTTGGTTTTCTCCTACTAGGATTACCAACAAGCTTGGTTCAACACATTTTTTATTCAAAATCCAAAGAAATCCCATTCATGGTTATTTTTCTTTAATTCAAAAATAACCGTTCAAAGCCTTCCAAATTGGTTTAAACAATGGTGGAACCATTTTGGCCCAATTCCTGATGTCCTAACACCAATTGCAATCCACTGTTTAAACTTGTTCAAAGCCCATTATACTCCCTCTGAATCCAAGAAAAGGTTTCCCCCCTTTCTCTGTTTCTGTACAAATTTCTTCCTCCCATGGGTATGGATGTGGAATCTCAGATATCACACCCAAGAAACCCAGCTTGTATTACAAAGAACATTTAAAGTAAAATGGTGGTCAAAGTTCGATGAACAGTCAAAATTGACTGAGGCCTTAGTCCGAAATTGGCTCTCTGCCAAAGGATTTCTCCAACCCACCATTAAAGATTCCAAAGCCCAACAAACTTTCTTGTCCCAAAAATCCAAAGCCCAGTCTCTTTTGGCCAGTGCCAAAACAGAAGAAGAATATTTTAAAGTCATGCAGCAGCTTCTCGCCACGCGTTCTGAGACTTCTGTTGCAAGTTCATCCTCATCCACCTCTGGAGATGAAGAACCCTTTATTTCACTTGGTGACGAAAATGAAAACGACTGTTTCGGCATTTTCTCCCCAATAAAGCATTAAAGCTTTGTATGTGAAAAAAAAAGAGTAAATTCTGCAATTTTACAATATCCTTGTAATTGCTTTCTCATTTGGTGTAATTACTGTAAATACTTTTGTAATTTTCCTTGTCTTTCTCTGGGTGATCCTCTGGACACAAGTGAGAGCGCACATGTCTCTTCACCCAAAGATCACATTTTTCAAAGATCAAGGCCCACTTCCGGGAATCTCTCTTAAAGCATCGGCCCCACTCACGTGAAGCCTTATCAAAGCCCATAAAGCAAGTAATCATGATGTCTCCACTCGCCATTGGATTGGTCCCACTCTCTGCCAATTATGCATGTGAAGACAAATTTTCATTATTGCTTTTCAAAAGCATTAATTGTATAAAAGAGGAGGTGAAGACGGAGACTCAAATGATTTTGATTTACCAAATATTTATTAGGTTCTTTAGGCAAGCCTAGCAACAAACATACATCTATAGGCTTGGGTGCATACACAGTACCAGATCCGGTTCCCGAAAATGGTGCTCTGAAGGAATAGAGGGAGCAAAGAAGATTTACAACTGAGGATCGAGATCTGGTCTGTTTGCCTCGGAGGAACGTAGCAGTTTTATGGCAGATTCTGATATAGAAGATCAAATTTGCAGAAGATGCTTTAAATTGAATTACAGAAATTGAAACATACATTCAAGGCTTTAAATAAAATTACAAATGCTTTAATGCTTTAAAATAAATTGAAAATAAAATACTTACATCGAATGCTTTTGCTTTGTAGATAAGAAAAGGAAATTATGGGAAATTAATCTGAAGACAGGAAAATTTCCTTTTGTCTTCTGATTCCTGATTCTTATTCCCAGAGAGAGTTTTAGAGAGAAGGAAGAGAAGAGAGGGTGATTGAGAGAAAATTTCTCCGAAGAAAAAGAATTGGTGAGTCTCCGTCTTCACCTCCTCTTTTATACAATTAATGCTTTTGAAAAACAATAATGAAAATTTGTCTTCACATGCATAATTGGTAGAGAGTGGGACCAATCCAATAGCGAGTGGAGACATCATGATTACTTGCTTTATGGGCTTTGATAAGGCTTCACGTGAGTGGGGCCGATGCTTTAAGAGAGATTCCCAGAAGTGGGCCTTGATCTTTGAAAAATGTGATCTTTGGGTGAAGAGACATGTGCGCTCTCACTTGTGTCCAGAGGACCACGCAGAGAAAGACAAGGAAAATTACAAAAGTATTTACAGTAATTACACCAAATGAGAAAGCAATTACAAGGATATTGTAAAATTGCAGAATTTACTCTTTTTTTTTTTCACATACAAAGCTTTAATGCTTTATTAGGGAGAAAATGCCGAAACAGTCGTCTTTATTTTTATCACCAAGTGAAATAAAGGGTTCTTCATCTCCAGAGGTGGATGAGGATGAACTTGCAACGGAAGTCTCAGAACGCGTGGCGAGAAGCTGCTGCATGACTTTAAAATATTCTTCTTCTGTTTTGGCACTAGCCAAAAGAGACTGGGCTTTGGATTTTTGGGACAAGAAAGTTTGTTGGGCTTTGGAATCTTTAATGGTGGGTTGGAGAAATCCTTTGGCAAAGAGCCAATTTCGGACTAAGGCTTCAGTCAATTTTGACTGTTCATCGAACTTTGACCACCATTTTACTTTAAATGTTCTTTGTAATACAAGCTGGGTTTCTTGGATGTGATATCTGAGATTCCACATCCATACCCATGGGAGGAAGAAATTTGTACAGAAACAGAGAAAGGGGGGAAACCTTTTCTCGGATTCAGAGGGAGTATAATGGGCTTTGAACAAGTTTAAACAGTGGATTGTATTTGGTGTTAGGATATCAGGAATTGGGCCAAAATGGTTCCACCATTGTTTAAACCAATTTGGAAGGCTTTGAACGGTTATTTTTGAATTAAAGAAAAATAACCATGAATGGGATTTCTTTGGATTTTGAATAAAAAATGTGTTGAACCAAGCTTGTTGGTAATCCTAGTAGGAGAAAACCAAACAGTGTGGTAAACGCATTTGGAAATTGGAGGGAAAACGTTTTTGATTATGGAGTAAGTCACCCCATTGTTTTGGGCTTAGAACTTTTAAGATGGTGGCCGTAGAATAGGCCGGCTCAGCATGGGTTTCACTGAGAAAGAAATGTTAAAACTTTACAGACTCAGTGGCTTCTAAAATACTTTGATAATAAGGCTAGGGTTTTGTTAAATCCCATGGTTTAAAAAACCAGCCTTTAGGGAAAAACTTTGAAATTGCTTGGAAAGGATCAGTGTGGTAAAAACCATCTTCCATAGTTAAAATGTTTTGAAAATGGATTTTATCATACCAATCGGAGGTTTTCTTTGAAGAGGTTGGCTGGGAAAGTACAATCTGAGAAGATGAACTTTCACCAGATAAAACAACATTTTGGCTTTGGGAAAGAGGTTTTGTAATTTCTTTAGAGGTTTGTTTTTCTTCCTCAGGGATTTGAGAAAGGGCTTTAGATTTTGAAATGCCTTGTAAGGCAAGTATAAGCTCAGGGGATTTTGTAATGGATTCCATCCATTCTTTTACTTGTTGTTCAGAGGAGATGGCTTTGTATTGGGTTTCTTGTTCTTCTTCAACCATTTCAATCCAGGATTTAATGGGTATGGCTTAAGAAAGTAATTTTTCTTTAGAGGGAGTAGATTGAGGTTCTTTGGTGATTTTTGTAGGTTCGGTATCTTTGAGAACAGCTTTACCTTTGTCTTTTTCTTCGGCGGCATTATCTGCTCTGCAAAAATTCTCTGGTTAGAAAATCAGGAATAAAATTTGTATCACCTTTAATGAACTCAATATCAAAATCAAAAACACTTAAAATGGCTTGCCATCGTGCAAAAATTTATTTTGATGCAATGTTTTGAACATCTTTTTCTAAAACATGTTTTGCAGCTTTGCAATCGATTCTAAGTAGAAATTTTTGATTTAATAAATCATGTTGGAATTTTGAAATGCATAAAACAATGGAAAGAATTTCTTTTTTATGGTTGAATAATTCTTTTGGCATTCATTCCAATGTGCAGAAACATATTGAACTATCTGTTCCTTATCCTTATCTTTTTGCTTTAATATTCCTCCATAACCTAAATCAGATGCATCAGTTTCAACAATTTTAGGTAATGCAGGATTTGCAAGAAATAAACATGGGATGCTTCTTACAGAATTCTTTATAAGTCTAACTACTTTAGTATGCTCATCAGTCCAGGCAACATGATTCTTTTTTAACCTATCATCCAAGGGTTTGGACATCCTGTTGATATTTGGACAGAAATCAAGAACATAATTTAGACTTCCTAGAAATCTTTGCAATTGAGTTTTATCAAGGATTTTATTAGGAAACTTGTCTGCAAAGGCAAGAGAACGCTCAATAGGGGTAATGGTTCCTTTGGAAATATGGTGACCTAGGAACCTGATCTTTGTATGAAACAAAGAGACTTTAGACTTAGAGATTGCTAAACCAGCTTTTCTGGTAGCAAGGTAAAAGGTCTTTAGATGTTTAAAATGTTGGTCGATGGTTTGAGAAAAAATCAAAACATCATCGATATAAACAATGCAAAAATCAGAGTAAGGGTTATAAATGTCATTCATAATTCTTTGAAATTCTGAAGGCTCATTTTTCAACCCAAATGGCATAACAGTCCACTCATACTGTCCAAAAGGAACAGTAAAAGCGGTTTTATAACGGTCTTTTGGATGAATTTAAATTTGCCAAAAACCTAATTTCATGTCAAATTTGGAAAATATGAAAGCAGAATGCAGTTTTTGAAGCAAATTTTTTTGTTAGGTATTGGGTACCTAATCCATTTTAACGCTTTATTAAGGGGTTTATAATTTATGACTAGTCTTAGTACTCCTCTTTAAATTTCAGAATTTTTGTTTACATAAAAAGCGGCACAAAACCATGGGGATCTAGATTTTACAATGAGTCCCTTAGACTCCAAGTCTTTTATTTCGGTTCTATAATGTTGTTCCAAATCCATATTCATTTGGATTGGACGAGCTTTAGTAGGTATCTATTTTTCGTCAAAAGAATTCTCGTAAGGCAAATCTACCAAATGTTGTTTCCTATTCCAAAAGGCTGAAGGTAGATCGGCACAAATTTCTTTTTCAATTAGATCTTGAAAATCAGAGATTTTCTTTTGGATGAAATCATTTTGTAATTGGCTTTCAATTCTTTTTAAACTTAAATCTTTTTGTAAAAACATTAAATCACTTTGTCTTGATCGGAGAAGATTATTAATTTGATTCTGATAGACAGAACATGCTTTAACAATATTCAAATTTCTTGTTTTTGGCTTTTCAATGAATGGGAAAACAAACTTTTTGTCTTTTACTTTAAAAGATATACTATCATAATTGACAGTATAAGGAGTGATAAGATTTATAAAAGGGGTTCCTAAAATGACAGCATGGTGTATGTCATTTGTAAGAACAAAAGAAGTTTTAAATTCAAAACCATCGTTATGAATTGAAGCTTCAACTTTAGAATTTACATTAAGCTTTGAATTGTTGGCGGCAGAAAGTCTTTCTTTTGTTTTCTCATGAAATCTTTTGGGGACAATGTCCTCTCTTATGCAATTTAAATCGGCACCAGTGTCAAAAAGGGCAATGGCGTCAATTGCAAAATCATTGGAAAAAATTAAAGTGATTTTAATCAAATATTTTCTCATGGTGATTTGCTTTAAAACAAATAGAAAATCATTGGGTACAGACTCAATATTTTCTAAATTTTGGTCATTGTCATCACCATTATCAGGATTGGATTCATTATCTGAATTATCCTGCAATTGCTTCTGTAAAAGAAGTTGAATAGTCTCGGAATCATGCTTTTGTTTTTCTTTCAAATCCTTAATCTCAATTTTAATATCTTTGATTTCTTTTTGAAGATCTTGGATATTAGGGACAATTTTCTTTGTTTTCTTTTTATCCAAAATCTCAGTAAGATCATAAGAACTCTTCTTTACAATTGGAACTTTAGAAGTTTCAGATTTGTTAAAATCCAGAGTTTTCAAAAGCTTATCAAGATATTCCTTTTGAAGATTTGGATCAGAAATATGTTTTACGAGTTCAAGAAAAGTTTCTTGGTCTTTAGTCAAAACATTGATTTTCTTTAAATAAAAATCTGTTTTAGAATCACTACTGCTGGATGCAGAGGTATCTGAGTCAATAAGCTCATCGACCTGAAGGGGATCACTATCTCCCGACATGGAAGACTCAGAGTCAGAAGACTCTAAAAGAAGAGGAGCAATTTTGGAGAGGATTTCTTCATCAAGGCCAAGTTCATGAAGCTTTCGATTCATTCTGCAATACTTTGCAGTATGGCCTTTTATACCACACTTATGGCATATGGCTTCTCTGTAGTTGAAAGGGGCTTTGTGTTTAGGTTTAAATTCCTTTTTCTTAGAGAAGTTGGGCTTCTTGTAAGGCCTCTGAGGTTTCTTATAAGAAGATTCTCTAAGTTTCTGGAATGGCTTTCTATAGCTTTTGGATTTGTAATGCCTCTTGTGAGGTCTGGAAGAACACTCACCATTACAATTTTTGGAAGTGGAAGTTTTAAAGGGGTCATAATTGAATTGTTTACAGAAACTATCTAATTCTTGCTTAGATTTCCTAAGCTCCCATTTTAGTCGTTTTTGTAATTTCAAATCTTGACAGATCTTTAAACCTTCTTTATTGACAAAACTGACTAGTTCACCATAGGTGAGTTCATCATAAGGAATACGGTTGTCATAAAGGGCTTTAATGGAATTTCTAACCTTTTCACCAAGAAGAGTAGGTAAACCTACTAAGAACTTCTCTTTCCAGGTTATATGATTTGCATCATCTCTGAGAAAGAGTCTGGTGAAGAAGGTGGTTTTGTAGTCTTGGAATTCACTAAGTTTCCTACATCTCAAATTATGTAGTAACTCAACATTTTTATCTGTAAGGTGAGAAGGGTCACCTATGAAATGGAGGGATATGGTTAGGATCAGGGTGGTTACGACATCCTGAATAGGGTTATTAAACTCGTCAAGAATTGGGGCTCCATTCTCATCTATTTGGATAGCATTTAGGATCTCTAATTGTTGCTGCTTAGTGAGAAGGTGATCCCACCAACCTTTAAGTTGACCTGTAAAACTTACAATAAGAATCTCTGCAATGGCTTTGTCAGAAGTTCCTGATTGGGTTTTATAGGCATTGGCTGCCATGGTCATTGTTGAGGGTTAGAAAATGCATATTTATAAAGGAGAAAACCGTCATTTTACATTTCAAGTCTTACTAACAACCCTTACTTTTATGTATTTAACCTTCTTGTGATTTAATTACATGTGTTTTATTTTAATTAAGTATTTTATGTATTTTAGGGGTATTATAGTCATTTCACAATAAAGGAGAAATCAGACGGCAAAACGGACATCACTTTTGAACTCAGGACGGTCGAAAACCTTAGGAGGAGCATAAAAGGAAAAATGGCACTATTCACATGTACGGTATTATTCACGTGTACGGTACTGTATACGTTACTGTTCACGACACTGTTCACCTAGACGGATGATGACGTGGCATTGACCGATGATGTGGCATTGACTGATGAGGTGTCACGATCCTGTTGGGCTAAAATTCTTATGTACTGTTGATGGTGACGTAGCAGCATATCAGTGGACGAAAAATCTCACGTACGGTGCATGCATCACGCAGGATTATTTTCAACCAAACCGCGTTACTGTTCATCCGGGTCAAACCGTGTTACTGTTCATCCGCGTGGTCAAACCGTGGATTGTTGACTGATGACGTGGCGCAATCCTGAGCGTCCAAACTGTTTTTAATCCGATGGCCATGATTTACTCCATATATCTATTAAAAGGGGGCCTCCCCCCCCCCCCTAATTTGATATCTCTGAATCCATTTTTGGGATCCATTTTCTGTAATTCCTTCTCCATCTTGTATTTTCTTCGTATTTTAATAAATTTCCATTTTGCCCCTAGTTCAATTATGAGTGACTAATTTTCTTTCAAGCTTGGGTTGAAGGTGAAGTCTCAACATGTGTCATGGGCTTAATTTGGTAAATTTATTTTCTCTTCCCCTCTAGTTTTTGTGGATGTTTTGACTTCTCGTCGACAAATAATACTAATCTTGTCTAGTACCGCCTTGGTTTCACCGACCCTCTAGTACAAGGTTATTATTATTTGGCACGATAAGCCCTTAGCACCATATTGATTAGAGCGTGGTTCATGAGATGTGGATTCCCCCCTCATGATTTAATTGGCATTAATACGGATTATTTAGCCCATGATGCATGTTGATACGGATCCAGATACCCAAGTACGTCAATTTAATAGATTTTCTCTTTAATTTATTTTCTCAATTGCAATTCCAATTTTAGAATTTATTCTCGTCATTTTAATTTAATTATTAGCATATTCCAAATCATTTCCACCATAAATCCAACTACCCATTTACAAAATTAATTCTATGTATAATTAAAATCCACCTCCTCGTGGGATCGACACTCGTCACCATTAGTCTATACTACAACAGATTCGTGCGCTTGCGAGTACATTAAAATTTGCACAACAAGTTTTTGGCGCCGTTGCCGGGGAGGTAAGTAATTTTAATTTATAGAATTAATTTTTGTGAATAATTTCTTTTATTTGTTTTATTGTATTTTTTTTATAAAAAAAAGTGAATCCGCATTTAGAGGTTAGTAATTTCTTTTCTTTTTCTCTTCTTTAAATTTCTGTAATTTAATTTTCAAGTTATTTTTTTTCTTTGTAATTTTTGTTTATCTTACTAATTCTTTTTAGTTAATTTATTTCACGTATTTGTTTTTGTGTATTTTTATAGAAAGTTTGTAATAGCGCAATAAGGTTAGTATCGTAATTCCTCCCTCTTCTTTATTTTTATTTATTTTGTTCGCATCTTTATTTTTTATTTTATTTGTTTTGCATGCATGGTTGAAGGTCATTAGTACCCAATCTTGAACCTATAGACCTTGAACTTGAGAAAACACTTCGCACACACAAACAAGTAAAAAATAAAATGGATTTGCAACCACAGGAGAGGCCATTTAAAGATTATTTCAGTCCTTTAGCAAATTTGAGCACATCATGTATAAGATACCCAAATGTAGCTGCTAGGAGTTTTGAATTAAAACCTAGTGTGTTAAATTGTCTCCCTACATTTTATGGCCTAGAAAATGAGGATCCATATAATCATTTGAATGATTTTCATGCCATTTGTCAAACATTCAAATATGAGAATTTTTCAGATGATGATGTTAAACTTAGACTATTCCCATTTTCTTTAAAGGATAGAGCTCGTTCATGGTTAAATACGTTGCCTGCTAATAGCATTTCATCATGGGAACAAATGGTAACTAAATTTTTGAATAAACATTTCCCAGTGCATAAAACCAATGCTATTCGCAGGGAAATCTCAGAGTTTACTCAGAGAGAGGACGAGCAGTTTTTCGAGACATGGGAGTGATTCAATGGGCTACTTTTGAAGTGTCCACATCATGGGTATGAGAAATGGCACCAATGCCAATACTTTTTAGAGGGATTATTGCCGAATGTGCAAGAATGGCTAATGGCAACAAGTGGAGGAGAGCTAATGTCAAAAAGTGCATCAGAGATTTGGGAATTCTTCCAGCGACAAGCGGATAATTCCCAACAACGGAATCGATCACTCAGGAATACTAGAAGAATTAAGGGAGTAAATGAGGTTCACATTGGCGAATCAAGTTCAGAAATTAAAGAAGTCAAAGCGATAATTGAAGGTCTCTCTCGACAAATAGCATCATTATCGACTGCTAAATCAATAGAGCCACATGACCATGACTCATACTCAGATCAAGCCAATGCCATAGGTGTAATGAGAAAACCATCGAATTACAACCCATACTCCAACACATATAACCCTGGATGGAGAGACCACCCCAATTTTTCATGGTCTCAAGGATTCCAACAGAATGGATCAGCAGCTCCAGCTCCACCAATTCCACAAAATCCTCAAGCCTCTCAGCCACCATTTAGACCATACAATCAGAACCAGAATTACTCTCAGCCCAGACCATGGGAGGATTTATTCCAGAATCTTAAGAATCTTACTCACTCCACGATTGAGCAACAGAACCGCACCATTGATGGACTACGAAATGAGTTGAGAGCAGGCTTCAACTCACAAGCTCAATCAGTTTCAAGCCTCGAGAAGATGGTGGGACAACTTGCTTCTTCAGTTCAGACCTTGGCAGTGACCGTTGAGAAAGGTAAGTTTCTAAGTCAACTAGTGCCTAATCCTAAAGGAGTACATGAAGCAAGTACCAGTTCACCACAACAGCATGGAGAGGTCAAAGCAGTAATGACCTTGCGAAAAGGAAAAGAAGTCGACAACAAAGTGGAGATGCCGGTGACAAAAGAAAATCAAATTATTCCTGTGAGTATTGAGGACTCACCACCGGAGGAGAAAGAAGAAACCAACCCACGAGAATATGTTCCGAAAGCTCCATTTCCCCAGAGGTTAGCTAAAGGCAAGAAGGGAAAATCCACAGGTGAGATTCTTGAAATCTTCAAACAGGTAAGTGTTAACATCCCTTTGCTTGATGCTATTAAGCAAGTTCCATCTTATGCCAAATTTCTTAAAGACCTTTGTACTAAAAAGAGAAATATGCATGTTCAAAAGAAGGCATTTTTAATAGAAAACGTTAGTTCTATACTCCAACATAAAATTCCTCTAAAATGTAAAGACCCAGGCTCCCCCACTATCTCATGTAGTATAGGGAACCACACAATTGAGAATGCTTTGCTGGATTTAGGAGCTAGTGTAAATCTGTTGCCTTACTCTGTATTCGTGAAACTTGGACTTGGAGAATTGCACCCAACTCCAGTGGTGTTACAACTTGCAGATCGGTCCATGAAAATACCTCGTGGTATTGTGGAGGACGTGCTTATCCAGATAGACAAGTTTTATTTTCCTGTTGATTTCATTGTAATTGACACTCAACCAATACAGGATTCAAGGAAGCACATCCCCATTATTCTAGGCCGACCTTTCTTGGCAACTGCAGATGCTCACATTCAATGCAGGACTGGAAATATGCAGTTGTCTTTCAGCAACATGACTATGGAGCTGAACATCTTCAACATTGCCAAACAACCTCACAGTGCAGATGATGGAATTGTTGATGTGGATTTAATAGAAACAATAGTTGATAACACTTTTCTTTCAAACCTTAGTGATGATCCTTTACAAATATGTTTAACTCACTTTTGTTTGGATTTTGATATTGACAGATCGGTCGATGCGGTCAACGCCCTACTTGACTCAGCACCATCTATGGACACTAATAAATGGAAGTCAAGACTTGAGCAACTAGCACCATCAGAGAAGAAACTCATCCCATCATTAGAATCACCACCGAAACTCGAGCTCAAACCATTACCCAACACTCTGGAATATGCATTTTTGGGAGAAGAAAGTACTCTACCGGTAATCATCTCATCATCCCTAAATGATGAACAAAAAGGTAAGTTGTTAGATGTTTTAAAAGAGCACAAAGGAGCATTAGGATGGACCATAGCAGACATAAAAGGTATAAACCCAGTAGACTGCATGCATTACATTCACCTTGATGAAAATGCTAAATCTACTAGGGAAATGCAACGTCGGTTAAATCCTAACATGAAAGAAGTTGTTAGAATAGAAGTCCTTAAGCTATTAGACGCAGGTATCATTTACCCCATTTCTGATAGTTCATGGGTCAATCCTGTGCAAGTTGTCCTCAAAAAGTCAGGAGTCACTGTAGTTACCAATGCTGATAATGAATTGATACCCACTAGAGTGACTACAGGATGGCGTGTATGCATTGATTATAGAAAGTTGAATTCTGTCACACGTAAAGACCATTTTCCTTTACCATTTATCGATCAAATGCTTGATAGATTAGCAGGCCATGAATTTTATTGCTTTCTAGATGGCTACTCAGGATATAAGCAGATTCCCATAACACCAAAAGATCAAGAGAAAACTACTTTCACTTGCCCTTTTGGCACATTTGCATATAGGAGAATGCCATTTGGATTATGTAATGCACCTGCTACATTTCAACGATGCATGTTAAGCATTTTTTCTGATATGGTTGAACGATTCCTTGAAGTCTTTATGGATGACTTTTCTGTCTTTGGTGATTCGTTTGATCAATGTTTACATCATCTAACACTAGTTCTGCAGAGATGTATTGAGAAGAATTTGATCTTAAATTGGGAGAAATGCCATTTTATGGTAAAACAAGGTATTGTTCTCGGTCACATCATTTCGAGCAAAGGTATTGAGGTTGACAAAGCCAAGGTGGATCTCATTTCTAATCTTCCTCCACCTAAAACAGTCAGAGAAGTAAGATCTTTCCTTGGGCATGCTGGTTTCTATAGACGTTTCATTAAAGATTTTAGCAAAGTTTCTAGATCATTATGCAATTTACTTGCTAAGGATGTACCTTTTATCTTTAATGATTCATGTCTTATGGCGTTTGAAAAATTAAAACAGTTGTTGACATCATCACCCATCATTCAGCCCCCAAATTGGAGCTTACCATTTGAGCTAATGTGTGATGCATCTGATTATGCAGTAGGAGGAGTATTAGGACAAAGAGTTGATCGAATTCCCCACGTTATTTACTATGCTAGTATGACATTGAATGATGCACAGTTGAACTATTCAACTACTGAAAAAGAAATGCTAGCAGTAGTGTTTGCATTGGAAAAATTTCGATTATATCTCATTGGTTGTAAAATAATTATATTCACGGATCATGCTGCTCTTAAATATCTTCTCACAAAGAAAGATGCAAAAGCCAGACTAATTCGTTAGGTGTTACTTTTGCAGGAATTTGACTTGGAATTCAAAGATTAAAAAGGGACAGAAAATGTTGTGGCGGACCACCTCTCTCGTCTCCATTTTGACACAATTACAGAATCATTACCATTGAATGAGTCATTTCCAGATGAACAATTAATGAATGTGGAAGTATTACCTTGGTATGCTGATATAGTTAATTATCTTGTTATAGGTAAACTTCCAGAGCATTGGACCAAGCAAGATAAGGCTAAATTCTTTGCAGAGATAAAGAATTTCTTTTGGGATGACCCATATTTGTTCAAGTATTGTGCAGACCAAATTGTTAGACGATGTGTCCCAGAAAGTGAAATTCAGAATATCCTTTCATTCTGCCATGAACAAGCTTGTGGAGGCCATTTCAGTGCTAAGAAAACAGCGACTAAAGTTTTACAATGTGGTTTCTATTGGCCATCTATATTTCGAGACGCTTACACTTTCTGTTCTTCATGTGATAGGTGTCAACGAATGGGAAGCATTACACGAAGGAACATGATGCCACTAAATCCAATTTTAGTGGTTGAGATTTTTGACGTATGGGGTATTGACTTCATGGGACCCTTTCCCCCTTCTTTTGGCCATCAATACATATTGGTTGCTGTTGACTACGTATCAAAATGGGTAGAATCAATTCCATGTAGGACCAATGATCACAAGGTGGTGATAGGATTTTTGAAAAGCAACATTGTCTCGCGCTTTGGATTCCCTCGAGCAATAATCAGTGATGGTGGTGCCCACTTTTGTAACAAAGCATTCAAAGCTCTTTTGACAAAGTATTCAATCACACACAAAGTGGCGACTCCGTATCATCCGCAAACCAGTGGCCAAGTTGAGATATCCAATCGAGAAATAAAGTACATATTAGAAAAAACGCTGAGGCCGGACAGAAAATATTGGTCATTAATACTTGATGATGCCTTATGGGCATATAGAACGGCTTTCAAGACCCCGATTGGGATGTCACCCTACAGGCTAATATATGGAAAAGCTTGCCACCTACCTGTGGAACTCGAGCATCGTGCATATTGGACCATCAAGAAATTCAATTTTGACATGCAGCAAGCCAGCTCAGAAAAAAGATTACAGCTGGCAGAACTTGAAGAAATTCGCAATGATGCATACGAAAATGCCAAGATTTACAAGCAACGAATGAAAGTCTTCCATGATAAGTAAATTATGGGAAAATCATTCACTCCATGTCAGAAAGTGCTTTTATTCAATTCTCGCTTGCACCTATTCCTAGGTAAGTTACGCTCTCGTTGGTCTGGCCCATTTATTGTTCATATTGTTTTTCCACATGGGGCAATTGAAATTAAGGACCCAAAGAACGGTGTCACGTTTAAAGTTAATGGTCAAAGATTAAAGCCATATCTAGAGTACCAACCACATGAAGAAGACACCGAAATAAATTTGAGTGACCCACTAAATTTGAATTGATTTTTTTTTCTTTTCGTTGATTTGATTTTTTTTTCTTCTTTCTTTATATTATTCTTCTGCTAATTGAAATTATTTTTGCATAAGTGTGTTTTTTTAACTATTAAGTTTTCTTTTATCGTTTTTAATCATGAGTACCTTACTTAGACCGTTCCTCCTGAACATTCTTAAACCACTTCAATGTGTCAAAACTCATCTCAAAAGGCAGATTCAATTTTGTAAAACACATCGCATTTGGGCTCTACAACCACCAGAGTTAGTAGCCTATGTTGAGGGTTTAGAAAGCCAACTCAGAGACATTGAGAGAAGTGTTTACGACATCCAGTTGGAGCTTGAGGTAAATTCAATAAAAGGACGATTTTAATTTTCTTTGTGTGTTTTAATTTGTTTTTCTGTTTGTGTGCTTTAGTTTGTTACCCCGGTGAAGTGGCGGATAACGGTACTCCGTAACAATCAAGTCGGTTACTTCAGTTTCCCATAATAACTGATATTCTAAGGCGAAGGTATGGACAAAAACGAGATTCTAGCAAAGCTTCACAAGCGATTCCCTTCACTTCCTCAGAATGCCCTCCTTACGATCTATAAAGCTCGGTCCGAACGCATGCGATTGCTCATAAGGAATAACATACCTGCTGATATCCGTTGGTTAATTGAGGCGAAAGTACGATTGGCAGGTGAGTTACCTCCAAAATTTATTGCATACATGCCTGGTTGTGGTAAAGGAAATTATGCAAGAAAATGACGAGCTCGAAGAATTTCTGTTGCTTGTCATAAGTGTGCCAGAGTGAGTTGCAATAAAAACCCATGTTCTTTAGGAATGGTGTCTGATAACAGGGAAGATAAGATTCAATTCATTAGGGATGGCTTGAATAAGGAGTCATTGGATGATATCCTTTTGTCTCTTGAAACACATCCCTGTGGATATGTGCAAGGAGCGATTCTCCAGTTATGGCCATTATTCCAGAAAGAGCATGCACGATACAGTCTCGGGAATCTGACTATAAACGACCCTGTTTGCCAGTTTATAAGAAAACTGGATGGGAAGCCTATCCTCGACCCATAGAGGGCATTCAAGCCGTTTCTGGACGTAAAACTAGAGGAAGATGTGAGCCACAGTCGCAACTACCTGTAAATATCCTTTTACTTTATTGTTATTTTATTTCACTATTGTCTTATTGTTTGCATTATTGTCTTTAATAATTTTATTACTGTTTACTTTTTCCTTTTTACTGTTTTCTTTTTGACTTGAGAGCCACGTGCTTTACGCGTTATTTGACACTGACATATTACCTCATACACAACCATGACCCACTATCACCGAGACTCTTAAATGTGATTTCTTTTTTGTCAAGCACTCACAAATTGTTTTTGAGAAGTATCACAATGTCAGCTACTCTCAATAGACAATTCAAGAACATTTCTGTGCTTTCTGGATTTACATATGGCAAACATAAAGAGTTCGTTGAGGCAGCCATAGATCTTGGTCGAAGCATAGCAGCGAGAAAATTACACTTGGTGTATGGAGGAGGTAACCGAGGGTTATAAAAAATGGTCTCAGAAGCAGCTTTTATCAGAGGAAGTCAAGTGTTAGGCATCATCCCAAGAGTCCTAAAACCATTGGGCAGTTCGTCTGACTCATCAACTGGAGAAGAGTTAGTCGTCTCAGGTATGCAAGAAAGAATAACTGCAATGCTTAATCATGCTGATGCTTTTATTTTCCTTCCAGAAGATCTTGCAACACTAGAGGCACTTATCACGCTAGCATCTTGGGCCCATCTGC